>NC_059212.1:44562617-44612617 GCF_020615455.1 Coregonus clupeaformis | reverse complement strand
ATCCAGAGTCAGGGTACAACTGTACGTACTATTAAAACATCCCAAAACCAAGAGCGTTATCTGCCTGTTGTCATTAAATAGTGGTCTTGGAGTGCATTTCATTCACAATTTTCTATCTGAAATGAGTTATATCTGATGCCACAGATCAATACGCTCTGCTGGTGACTGAGGGAAGGTAACTAGATAGATAATGATCCAAGGCAGCACCCTATTCCCTACAGTGGCTTGCGAAAGTATTCACCCCCCTTTGGCATTTTTCCTATTTTGTTGCCTTACAACCTGGAATTAAAATGGATGTTTGGGGGGGTTGGATCATTTGATTTACACAACATGCCTACTACTTTGAAGATGCAAAATATGTTTTATTGTAAAACAAACAAGAAATAAGACAAAAAAAAACAGAAAACTTGAGCGTGCATAACTATTCACCCCTGTATTTAGCGCCATCCCATCATTCCTTCAATTCTGACCAGTTTCCTAGTCCCTGCCGATGAAAAACGGGAAGATGAGAGGTGTTGGGTTTGCGCCAGACATAGAGTTTTCCTGACCAGAGTACTTTCTTCCATATGTTTGGGGACTCTCCCACATGGCTTTTGGCGAACACCAAACGTGTTTGCTTATTTTTTTCTTTAAGCAATGGCTTTTTTCTGGCCACTCTTCCGTAAAGCCCAGCTCTGTGGAGTGTACGGCTTAAAGTGGTCCTATGGACAGATACTCCAATCTCCGCTGTGGTACTTTGCAGCTCCTTCAGGGTTATCTTTGGTCTCTTTGTTGCCTCTCTGATTAATGCCCTCCTTGCCTGGTCCGTGAGTTTTGGTGGGCGGCCCTCTCTTGGCAAGTTTGTTGTGGTGCCATATTCTTTCAATTTTTTTATAATGGATTTAATGGTGCTCCGTGGGATGTTCAAAGTTTTTGATATTTTTTTTATAACCCAACCCTGATCTGTACTTCTCCACAACTTTGTCCCTGACCTGTTTGGAGAGCTCCTTGGTCTTCATGGTGCCGCTTGCTTGGTGGTGCCCCTTTCTTAGTGGTGTTGCAGACTCTGGGGACTTTCACAACAGGTATACTGAGATCATGACACTTAGATTGCACACAGGTGGACTTTATTTACATTTACATAATTTAGCAGACACTCTTATCCAGAGCGACTTACAAATTGGTGCATTCACCTTATGATAGCCAGTGGGACAACCACTTTTTTTTGTATTTATTTTTATAGTTTTTTTATGGGGGGTGGGGGAAGAAGGATTACTTTATACTATTCCAGGTATTCCTTAAAGAGGTAACTATTTAACTAATTATGTGACTTCTGAAGGTAATTGGTTGCACCAGATCTTATTTAGGGGCTTCATAGCAAAGGGGGTGAATACATATGCACGCACCACTTTTCAGTTATTTATTTTTTAGAATTTTTTGAAGAAAGTAATTTTTTTCATTTCACTTCACCAATTTGGACTATTTTGTGTATGTCCATTACATGAAATCCAAATAAAAATCCATTTAATTTACAGGTTGTAATGCAACAAAATAGGAAAAACGCCAAGGGGGATGAATACTTTTGCAAGACACTGTATATATGTTTGACCGATTTGGGACAAAGCCCTAGACTGGTATTCATCCAAGTCAGTGGACTAATTATCACCTGCTCCAACCCCCCACTCTCCCCTCTCTCCTACCCTCCACTCTCCCCTACTCCCCCCTACCCTCCACTCTCCCCTACTCTCCCCTCCCCTCCCCCCTACTCTACGCTACCCTCCCCTCCCCCCTACCCTCCACTCTCCCCTACTCTCCCCTCCCCTCCCCCCTACTCTACGCTACCCTCCACTCTCCCCTACTCTCCCCTACCCTCCACTCTCCCCTACTCTCCTCCACTCTCCCCTACTTTCCCCCCACTCAGCCCTACTCTCCCCTACTCCCCCCTACTCTCCCTTACCCCCTACTCCCCCTACTCTCCCTTACCCCCTACTCTCCCCTACTCTCCCCCACTCAGCCCTACTCTCCCCTACTCTCCCCTACTCTCCCCTACTCTCCCCTACTCTCCCCTACTCTCCCTTACCCCCTACCCCTACTCTCCCCTACTCTCCCTTACCCCTACCCCCTACTCTCCCTTACCCCTACCCCCTACTCTCCCTTACCCCCTACTCTCCCCTACTCTCCCTTACCCCCTACTCTCCCTTACCCCCTACCCCCTTCTCTCCCTTACCCCCTACTCGCCCCTACTCTCCCTTACTCTCCCTTACCCCTACTCTCCCCTACTCTCCCTTACCCCCTACCCCTACTCTACCTTACCCCCTACTCTCCCCTACTCTCCCTTACCCCCTACTCTCCCATACTCTCCCTTACTCTCCCTTACCCCCTACTCCCCTACTCTCCCCTACCCTTACCCTCCCCTACTCAGCCCTACTCTCCCCTACTCTCCCTTACCCCATACTCTCCCACACTCTCCCCTACTCTCCCCTATTCTCCGCTACCCCCTACTCTCCCCTACTCTCCCTTACCCCCCTACTCTCCCCTACTCTCCCTTACCCCCTACTCTCCCATACTCTTCCCCTACTCTCCCTTACCCCCTACTCTCCCCTACTCTCCCCTTACCCCCTACTCTCCCTACTCTCCCTTACCCCCTACCCCCTATCCCCCTACTCTCCCTTACCCCCTACTCTCCCATACTCTCCCCTACTCCCCCTTACCCCCTACTCTCTCCCTACTCTCCCTTACCCCCTACCCCTACTCTCCCCTACTCTCCCTTACCCCCTACCCCCTACTCTACCTTACCCACTACTATCCCCTACTCTCCCTTACCCCCTACTCTCCCTTACCCCCCTACTCTCCCTTACCCCCCTACTCTCCCTTACCCCATACCCCCTACTCTCCCCTACCCCCTACTCTCCCTTACCCCATACTCTCCCTTACCCCATACCCCTACTCTCCCTTACCCCCTACTCTCCCTTACCCCTACCCCCTACTCTCCCTTACCCCCTACCCCCCTACTCTCCCCTACCCCCTACTCTCCCTTACCCCCTACTCTCCCTTACCCCATACTCTCCCTTACCCCCCTACTCTCCCATACCCCCTACCCCCTACTCTCCCTTACCCCCTACTCTCCCTTACCCCATACTCTCCTTACCCCCTACTCTCCCCTACCCCCTACTCTCCCTTACCCCATACTCTCCCCTTACCCCCTACTCTCCCTTACCCCCTACCCCCTACTCTCCCTTACCCCATACCCCCTACTCTCCCCCTACCCCCTACTCTCCCTTACCCCCTACTCTCCCTTACCCCCTACTCTCCCCTACCCCCTACTCTCCCTTACCCCCTACTCTCCCTTACCCCATACTCTCCCTTACCCCCTACTCTCCCTTACCCCCTACCCCCTACTCTCCCTTACCCCCATACCCCCTACTCTCCCCTACCCCCTACTCTCCCTTACCCCCTACTCTCCCTTACCCCATACTCTCCCTTACCCCCTACTCTCCCATACCCCCTACTCTCCCTTACCCCCTACCCCCTACTCTCCCCTACTCTCCCTTACCCCCTACCCCCTACTCTCCCTTACCCCCCTACTCTCCCATACTCTCCCCTACTCTCCCTTACCCCCTACTCTCCCTACTCTCCCTTACCCCCTACCCCTACTCTCCCCTACTCTCCCTACCCCATACTCTCCCTTACCCCCTACCCCCTACTCTACCTTACCCACTACTATCCCCTACTCTCCCTTACCCCCTACTCTCCCTTACCCCCTACTCTCCCTTACCCCCTACTCTCCCTTACCCCATACCCCCTACTCTCCCCTACCCCCTACTCTCCCTTACCCCATACTCTCCCTTACCCCATACCCCCTACTCTCCCTTACCCCCTACTCTCCCTTACCCCCTACCCCCTACTCTCCCTTACCCCCTACCCCCTACTCTCCCCTACCCCCTACTCTCCCTTACCCCCTACTCTCCCTTACCCCATACTCTCCCTTACCCCCTACTCTCCCTTACCCCCATACCCCCTACTCTCCCCTACCCCCTACTCTCCCTTACCCCCTACTCTCCCTTACCCCCTACCCCCCTACTCTCCCTTACCCCCCTACTCTCCCCTTACCCCCTACCCCCCTACTCTCCCTTACCCCCTACTCTCCCTTACCCCCTTACCCCCTACTCTCCCTTACCCCCTACTCTCCCTTACCCCCTACTCTCCCATACTCAAAGTAATTGAATAATTTGAATTTGACATTTAGATATAACTATTAGTCAGGTTTTCTATCATGAGAGGGTGGCTTGACATTTAAATAATGTTTTCTAAATTATCAGCACATTATGGCGTCCTGTTAATTCTAATGTGCCGCTCATCCAACATCTAACCTTTATCATGCTAAATAGATAACAAGATGATTAAAAGGAAAATAGCGCTGTTGATAAAGAGGGTCCTGGACTGGGGAGGTGATGGAGACCCTGAGCGCTAACCAGCTTGGTATTTGTGAGTGTGTGTGTGTGTGTGTGTGTGTGTGTCGTGGAGGGTGTGTGTGTGTGTGTGTGTGTGTGTCGTGGAGGGTGTGTGTGTGTGTGTGTCGTGAAGGGTGTGTGTGTGTGTGTGTGTGTGTGTGTGTGTGTGTGTGTGTGTGTGTGTGTGTGTGTGTGTGTGTCGTGGAGGGTGTGTGTGTGTGTGTGTGTGTGTGTGTGTGTGTGTGTGTTGTGTAGAGGATGTGAACTGGTGCTCTCAGCCCCTGGGTACAGGAGAAAGACATTAGTCCTGGATGAAGGGAAACAAATTGAGCATGTCCACGACAGACTCACTTTACTGGGAGACAAGCAATGTGTGTGTGTGTGTGTGTGTGTGTGTGTGTGTGTGTGTGTGTGTGTGTGTGTGTGTGTGTGTGTGTGTGTGTGTGTGTGCCAGAGAGAGTCTGGTATCTCAGCAGCTGCATGCATCAGAAGAATGATTCTCTTATCAGATCAACACTGGACCTCTGGCACTGAGATACCATCTTTATCAGGCTAGCATCGATTAGAGAAGACTGCCTCGGCGAAGCGCTCAACACACACACGCACACGCACACACACACACACCAGACACACATGCACGCTATCAGATTCACACAGCGCACACACACACACACACACAGATTAGAGCAGAAAACCTCAGTGCTTGTGTTACCTCTATACACAGCCTGCATCCAGGAGGGCAAACACCACCTCACTACTGATTAGGATCCCTGTCATGGCTTTGGGGCTCTGTAGACACACACACACACACACACACACTCACACACACACACACACACACACACACACACACACACACACACACACACACACACACACACGCACGCCCTGCACGCCATACGCACTGCCATGCACGCACGCACACACACACACACACACACACACACACACACACACACACACACACACACACACACACACACACACACACACATGCTGGCATCTTGATATAATCATGAAAGAAGAATGATAGAGGTAGAGCATGAGCTGTGTTTGTTAAACTGAAGAATCCTTCCTAATGCAGTAAAACAGCCTGTGTGTGTGTGTGTGTGTGTGTGTTTGTTTGTGGGTCAGTGTGTGTGTGTCTGTTTGTGTGTGTGTGTGTGTCAGTTTGTGTGTGTGTGTGTGTCAGTGTGTGTATGTGTGTGTGTGTGTGTCAGTTCAAACAGAAGCCAGGTTGGGGAAATATTAGTATGACAACAGTAGAGTACATCCCCAGTCGGAGAGGAGGCTGTTTTCATGTAAAGTGTTTCAGTGGTGCTACCAACCGCTCGGCTCTGACACCAACCGCTCGGCTCTGCTACCAACCGCTCGTCTCTGCTACCAACCGCTCGGCTCTGCTACCAACCGCTCGGCTCTGCTACCAACCGCTCGTCTCTGCTACCAACCGCTCGTCTCTGCTACCAACCGCTCGGCTCTGCTACCAACCGCTCGTCTCTGCTACCAACCGCTCGGCTCTGCTACCAACCGCTCGTCTCTGCTACCAACCGCTCGGCTCTGCTACCAACCGCTCGGCTCTGCTACCAACCGCTCGTCTCTGCTACCAACCGCTCGTCTCTGCTACCAACCGCTCGGCTCTGCTACCAACCGCTCGTCTCTGCTACCAACCGCTCGTCTCTGCTACCAACCGCTCGTCTCTGCTACCAACCGCTCGGCTCTGCTACCAACCGCTCGGCTCTGCTACCAACCGCTCGGCTCTGCTACCAACCGCTCGGCTCTGCTACCAACCGCTCGGCTCTGCTACCAACCGCTCGGCTCTGACACCAACCGCTCGGCTCTGACACCAACCGCTCGGCTCTGACACCAACCGCTCGGCTCTGATACCAACCGCTCGTCTCTGCTACCAACCGCTCGGCTCTGCTAACAACCGCTCGGCTCTGCTACCAACCGCTCGTCTCTGCTACCAACCGCTCGGCTCTGACACCAACCGCTCGTCTCTGACACCAACCGCTCGTCTCTGCTACCAACCGCTCGGCTCTGCTACCAACCGCTCGTCTCTGACACCAACCGCTCGTCTCTGCTACCAACCGCTCGGCTCTGCTACCAACCGCTCGGCTCTGACACCAACCGCTCGGCTCTGACACCAACCGCTCGGCTCTGACACCAACCGCTCGGCTCTGCTACCAACCGCTCGTCTCTGACACCAACCGCTCGTCTCTGCTACCAACCGCTCGGCTCTGCTACCAACCGCTCGGCTCTGACACCAACCGCTCGGCTCTGACACCAACCGCTCGGCTCTGCTACCAACCGCTCGGCTCTGACACCAACCGCTCGTCTCTGCTACCAACCGCTCGGCTCTGCTACCAACCGCTCGGCTCTGACACCAACCGCTCGGCTCTGACACCAACCGCTCGGCTCTGACACCAACCGCTCGGCTCTGACACTAACCGCTCGGTTCTGCTACCAACCGCTCGGCTCTGCTACCAACCGCTCGGCTCTGACACCAACCGCTCGGCTCTGACACCAACAGCTCGGCTCTGCTACCAACCGCTCGTCTCTGACACCAACCGCTCGTCTCTGCTACCAACCGCTCGGCTCTGCTACCAACCGCTCGGCTCTGACACCAACCGCTCGGCTCTGACACCAACCGCTCGGCTCTGCTACCAACCGCTCGGCTCTGCTACCAACCGCTCGGCTCTGCTACCAACCGCTCGGCTCTGACACCAACCGCTCGTCTCTGCTACCAACCGCTCGGCTCTGCTACCAACCGCTCGGCTCTGACACCAACCGCTCGGCTCTGACACCAACCGCTCGGCTCTGCTACCAACCGCTCGGCTCTGCTACCAACCGCTCGGCTTTCGACACCAACCGCTCGGCTCTGACACCAACCGCTCGGCTCTGACACCAACCGCTCGGCTCTGACACCAACCGCTCGGCTCTGACACCAACCGCTCGGCTCTGCTACCAACCGCTCGGCTCTGACACCAACCGCTCGGCTCTGCTACCAACCGCTCGGCTCTGACACCAACCGCTCGGCTCTGCTACCAACCGCTCGGCTCTGCTACCAACCGCTCGGCTCTGCTACCAACCGCTCGGCTCTGACACCAACCGCTCGGCTCTGCTACCAACCGCTCGGCTCTGCTACCAACCGCTCGTCTCTGACACCAACCGCTCGGCTCTGACACCAACCGCTCGGCTCTGCTACCAACCGCTCGGCTCTGACACCAACCGCTCGTTTCTGACACCAACCGCTCGGCTCTGATACCAACCGCTCGGCTCTGCTACCAACCGCTCGTCTCTGCTACCAACCGCTCGTCTCTGCTACCAACCGCTCGTCTCTGCTACCAACCGCTCGTCTCTGACACCAACCGCTCGGCTCTGACACCAACCGCTCGGCTCTGCTACCAACCGCTCGGCTCTGACACCAACCGCTCGTTTCTGACACCAACCGCTCGGCTCTGATACCAACCGCTCGGCTCTGCTACCAACCGCTCGTCTCTGCTACCAACCGCTCGTCTCTGACACCAACCGCTCGGCTCTGACACCAACCGCTCGGCTCTGCTACCAACCGCTCGGCTCTGACACCAACCGCTCGTTTCTGACACCAACCGCTCGGCTCTGATACCAACCGCTCGGCTCTGCTACCAACCGCTCGGCTCTGACACCAACCGCTCGGCTCTGATACCAACCGCTCGGCTCTGATACCAACCGCTCGGCTCTGCTACCAACCGCTCGGCTCTGACACCAACCGCTCGGCTCTGACACCAACCGCTCGGCTCTGACACCAACCGCTCGGCTCTGCTACCAACCGCTCGGCTCTGCTACCAACCGCTCGGCTCTGCTACCAACCGCTCGGCTCTGACACCAACCGCTCGGCTCTGCTACCAACCGCTCGGCTCTGACACCAACCGCTCGTTTCTGACACCAACCGCTCGGCTCTGATACCAACCGCTCGGCTCTGCTACCAACCGCTCGGCTCTGACACCAACCGCTCGGCTCTGATACCAACCGCTCGGCTCTGATACCAACCGCTCGGCTCTGCTACCAACCGCTCGGCTCTGACACCAACCGCTCGGCTCTGACACCAACCGCTCGGCTCTGACACCAACCGCTCGGCTCTGCTACCAACCGCTCGGCTCTGCTACCAACCGCTCGGCTCTGCTACCAACCGCTCGGCTCTGACACCAACCGCTCGGCTCTGCTACCAACCGCTCGTCTCTGATACCAACCGCTCGGCTCTGCTACCAACCGCTCGGCTCTGCTACCAACCGCTCGTCTCTGCTACCAACCGCTCGGCTCTGCTACCAACCGCTCGGCTCTGCTACCAACCGCTCGGCTCTGCTACCAACCGCTCGGCTCTGACACCAACCGCTCGGCTCTGCTACCAACCGCTCGGCTCTGACACCAACCGCTCGTTTCTGACACCAACCGCTCGGCTCTGACACCAACCGCTCGGCTCTGACACCAACCGCTCGGCTCTGCTACCAACCGCTCGGCTCTGCTACCAACCGCTCGGCTCTGCTACCAACCGCTCGGCTCTGACACCAACCGCTCGGCTCTGCTACCAACCGCTCGGCTCTGACACCAACCGCTCGTTTCTGACACCAACCGCTCGGCTCTGATACCAACCGCTTCGGCTCTGACACCAACCGCTCGGCTCTGACACCAACCGCTCGGCTCTGACACCAACCGCTCGGCTCTGCTACCAACCGCTCGGCTCTGCTACCAACCGCTCGGCTCTGCTACCAACCGCTCGGCTCTGACACCAACCGCTCGGCTCTGCTACCAACCGCTCGTCTCTAATACCAACCGCTCGGCTCTGCTACCAACCGCTCGGCTCTGCTACCAACCGCTCGTCTCTGCTACCAACCGCTCGTCTGCTACCAACCGCTCGGCTCTGCTACCAACCGCTCGGCTCTGCTACCAACCGCTCGGCTCTGCTACCAACCGCTCGTCTCTGCTACCAACCGCTCGGCTCTGCTACCAACCGCTCGGCTCTGCTACCAACCGCTCGGCTCTGCTACCAACCGCTCGGCTCTGACACCAACCGCTCGTCTCTGACACCAACCGCTCGTCTCTGATACCAACCGCTCGTCTCTGATACCAACCGCTCGGCTCTGCTACCAACCGCTCGGCTCTGACACCAACCGCTCGTCTCTGATACCAACCGCTCGGCTCTGATACCAACCGCTCGGCTCTGCTACCAACCGCTCGGCTCTGACACCAACCGCTCGTCTCTGATACCAACCGCTTCGGCTCTGATACCAACCGCTCGGCTCTGACACCAACCGCTCGTCTCTGCTACCAACCGTTCGTTTCTGACACCAACCGCTCGGCTCTGATACCAACCGTTCAGGTCTGATACCAACCGCTCGGCTCTGACACAAACCGCTCGTCTCTGCTACCAACCGTTCGTTTCTGACACCAACCGCTCGGCTCTGATACCAACCGTTCAGCTCTGATACCAACCGCTCGGCTCTGACACAAACCGCTCGGCTCTGACACTAACCGCTCGGCTCTGCTACCAACCGCTCGGCTCTGCTACCAACCGCTCGGCTCTGACACCAACCGCTCGTCTCTGATACCAACCGCTCGGCTCTGCTACCAACCGCTCGGCTCTGCTACCAACCGCTCGGCTCTGACACCAACCGCTCGTCTCTGATACCAACCGCTCGGCTCTGCTACCAACCGCTCGGCTCTGCTACCAACCGCTCGGCTCTGACACCAACCGCTCGTCTCTGATACCAACCGCTCGGCTCTGCTACCAACCGCTCGGCTCTGCTACCAACCGCTCGGCTCTGACACCAACCGCTCGGCTCTGCTACCAACCGCTCGGCTCTGCTACCAACCGCTCGGCTCTGCTACCAACCGCTCGGCTCTGCTACCAACCGCTCGGCTCTGATACCAACCGCTCGGCTCTGATACCAACCGCTCAGTTCTGATACCAACCGCTCGGCTCTGACACCAACCGCTCGTCTCTGCTACCAACCGTTCGTTTCTGACACCAACCGCTCGGCTCTGACACCAACCGCTCGGCTCTGCTACCAACCGCTCGGCTCTGCTACCAACCGCTCGGCTCTGCTACCAACCGCTCGGCTCTGACACCAACCGCTCGGCTCTGCTACCAACCGCTCGGCTCTGACACCAACCGCTCGTTTCTGACACCAACCGCTCGGCTCTGATACCAACCGCTCGGCTCTGACACCAACCGCTCGGCTCTGACACCAACCGCTCGGCTCTGACACCAACCGCTCGGCTCTGCTACCAACCGCTCGGCTCTGCTACCAACCGCTCGGCTCTGACACCAACCGCTCGGCTCTGACACCAACCGCTCGGCTCTGCTACCAACCGCTCGTCTCTGATACCAACCGCTCGGCTCTGCTACCAACCGCTCGGCTCTGCTACCAACCGCTCGTCTCTGCTACCAACCGCTCGGCTCTGCTACCAACCGCTCGGCTCTGCTACCAACCGCTCGGCTCTGCTACCAACCGCTCGGCTCTGCTACCAACCGCTCGTCTCTGCTACCAACCGCTCGGCTCTGCTACCAACCGCTCGGCTCTGCTACCAACCGCTCGGCTCTGCTACCAACCGCTCGGCTCTGACACCAACCGCTCGTCTCTGACACCAACCGCTCGTCTCTGATACCAACCGCTCGTCTCTGATACCAACCGCTCGGCTCTGCTACCAACCGCTGGGCTCTGACACCAACCGCTCGTCTCTGATACCAACCGCTCGGCTCTGATACCAACCGCTCGGCTCTGCTACCAACCGCTCGGCTCTGACACCAACCGCTCGTCTCTGATACCAACCGCTCGGCTCTGATACCAACCGCTCGGCTCTGACACCAACCGCTCGTCTCTGCTACCAACCGTTCGTTTCTGACACCAACCGCTCGGCTCTGATACCAACCGTTCAGGTCTGATACCAACCGCTCGGCTCTGACACAAACCGCTCGTCTCTGCTACCAACCGTTCGTTTCTGACACCAACCGCTCGGCTCTGATACCAACCGTTCAGCTCTGATACCAACCGCTCGGCTCTGACACAAACCGCTCGGCTCTGACACCAACCGCTCGGCTCTGCTACCAACCGCTCGGCTCTGCTACCAACCGCTCGGCTCTGACACCAACCGCTCGTCTCTGATACCAACCGCTCGGCTCTGCTACCAACCGCTCGGCTCTGCTACCAACCGCTCGGCTCTGACACCAACCGCTCGTCTCTGATACCAACCGCTCGGCTCTGCTACCAACCGCTCGGCTCTGCTACCAACCGCTCGGCTCTGACACCAACCGCTCGGCTCTGCTACCAACCGCTCGGCTCTGCTACCAACCGCTCGGCTCTGCTACCAACCGCTCGGCTCTGATACCAACCGCTCGGCTCTGATACCAACCGCTCAGTTCTGATACCAACCGCTCGGCTCTGACACCAACCGCTCGTCTCTGCTACCAACCGTTCGTTTCTGACACCAACCGCTCGGCTCTGATACCAACCGTTCAGCTCTGATACCAACCGCTCGGCTCTGACACAAACCGCTCGGCTCTGACACCAACCGCTCGGCTCTGATACCAACCGCTCTGCTCTGCTACCAACCGCTCGGCTCTGATACCAACCGCTCTGCTCTGCTACCAACCGCTCTGCTCTGACACCAACCGCTCGTCTCTGACACAAACCGCTCTGCTCTGATACCAACTGTTCTGCTCTGACACCAACCGCTGTCACTTATCTCTCTATTGCTCTCTTACCCATTCACTATAAACTGCCTGCCTGGATGCGAGGTCTCAGTGTGTGTGTATGTGTGTGTGTGTGTGTGGGTTAAAGCCGTGTGTGTGTGTCTGTGTGAGTGGGGGTGTTTAAGCTCTGTGTGCCTGCGAGGTCTAGAGAGAGAGCACATTTGTCTGCCTCATTCTGCTACACATCAGCACTAGGCAGCAATAGCAGAGCGCGATCCCATCGATGTAATGACATGGTTTAACATATCGCTATAGTAGCCAACCCCTAATGATAGCTTTTGATAACCAACAATCAAACCTCCATCAGTATCCTAGAGAGCATTATAGTACTACCTCTGGAGAGATCCTTTACCTCTAGAGGGAGGGGGGAGGGAGGGAGGGAGGGAGAAAGAGATGGTGGAGATAGATGGAGAGGAGGGGAGAGAGGGAGAGGGAGAGAGAGAGAGGAAGAGAAGGATAGATGGGGAGATAAGAGAGATTGATAAAGAGATGTAGATGGAGAGAGAAGGAGAACACAAGCAAGGAGAGAGAGAGAGAGAGAGAGAGAGAGAGAGAGAGAGAGAGAGAGAGAGAGAGAGAGAGAGAGAGAGAGAGAGAGAGAGAGAGAGAGAGAGAGAGAGAGAGAGAGAGAGAGAGAGAGAGAGAATCCATAGACTCTAACCACTTCTGGGAAAATTGGAAAACACTAAACAAACAACAACACGAAGAGCTATCTATCCAAAATGGGGATGTATGGATAAACCACTTCTCCAATCTTTTGGCTCTATAACAAAGAACAAACAGCAAAAACATATACATGATCAATTACAAATCTTAAAATCAACTATTAAAGACTACCAGAACCCACTGGATTTACAAACCATCCAACCCAAAACGGCCTGTGGTGTTGATGATATCCTAAATGAAATGATAAAATATACAGACCACAAATTGGCTATACTTAAACTCTTTAACATCATCCTTAGCTCTGGCATCTTCCCCAATATTTGGAACCCCAATCCACAAAAGTGGAGACAAATTTGACCCCAATAACTACCATGGGATATGCGTCAACAGCAACCTTGGGAAAATCCTATGCATTATCATTGACAGCATACTCGTACATTTCCTCAGTGAAAACAATGTACTGAGCAAATGGCAGATTGGCTTTTTACCAAATTACCATACGACAGACCACGTATTCACCCTGCACACACTAACAAACAAACATTTTACATTGTAGTAATTTAGCAGACGCTCTTATCCAGAGCGATTTACAGTTAGTGAGTGCATACATTTTCATACTGGCCCCCCGTGGGAATCGAACCCACAACCCTGGCGTTGCAAACGCCATGCTCTACCAACTGAGCTAAACGGGACAAAACCAAAACAAAGGCAAAGTCTTCTCATGATTTGTTGATTTCAAAAAAGCTTTTGAATCAATTTGACATGAGGGTCTGCTATACAAATTGATGGTGTTGGGGGAAAAACATACGACATTATAAAATCAATGTACACAAACAACAAGTGCGCGGTTAAAATTTGAGAGAAAAAACACATTTCTTTCAACAGGGCCGTGGGGTGAGACAGGGATGCAGTTTAAGCCCCACCCTCTTCAACATATATATCAACGAATCGGCGAGGGCACTAGAACAGTGTGCAGCACCCGGCCTCACCCTACTAGAATCTGAAGTCAAATGTCTACTGTTTACTGATGATCTGGTGCTTCTGTCACCAACCAAGGAGGGCCTACAGCAGCACCTAGATCTTCTGCACAGATTCTGTCAGACCTGGGCCCTGACAGTTAATCTCAGTAAGACAAAAATAATGGTGTTCCAAAAAAGGTCCAGTTGTCAGGACCACAAATACAAATTCCATCTAGACAACATTGCCCTAGAGCACACAAAAAACGATACATACCTCGGCCTAAACATCAGCACCACAGGTAACTTCCACAAAGCTGTGAATGATCTGAGAGACAAGGCAAGAAGGACCTTCTATGCCATCAAAAGGAACATAAAATTCGACATACCAATTAGAATCTGGCTAAAAACTCAGTTATAGAACCCATTGCCCTTTATGGTTGTGAGGTCTGGGGTCCGCTCATCAACCACGAATTCACAAAATGGGACAAACACCAAACTGAGACTCTGCATGCAGAATTCTGCAAAAATATCCTCTGTGTACAACATAAAAAACCAAATAATGCATGCAGAGCAGAATTAGGCCGATACCCGCTAATTATCAAAATCCAGAAAAGAGACGTTAAAATCTACAACCACCTAAAAGGAAGTGATTCCCAAACCTTCCATAACAAAGCGATCACCTACAGAGAGATGGACTTGGAGAAGAGTCCCCTAAGCAAGCTGGTCCTGGGGCTCTGTTCACAAACACAAACAGACCCCACAGAGCCCCAGGACAGCAACACAATTAGCCCCAATCAAATCATGAGAAAACAAAAATATATTTACTTGACACATTGGAAATATATATTTTTTAAACAGAGCAAACTAGAATGCTATTTGTCCCTAAACAGAGAGTACACAGTGGCAGTGTACCTGACCACTGTGACTGACCCAAAATAAAAGGAAAGCTTTGACTATGTACAGACTCAGTGAGCATAGCCTTGCTATTGAGAAAGGCCGCCGTAGGCATAACTGGCTCTCAAGAGAAGACAGGCTATGTGCGCACTGCCCACAAAATGAGGTGGAAACTGAGCTGCACAAATGTATGACCATATTAGAGACACATATTTCCCTCAGATTACAGAGATCCACACATAATTCGAAAACAAACACAATTTTGATAAACTCCCATATCTATTGGGTGAAATACCACAGTGTGCCATCACAGCAGCAAGATTTGTGACCTGTTGCCACAAGAAAAGGGAAACCAGTGAAGAACAAACACCATTGTAAATACAAACCATATTTACACATCATTACAACACTGTATATATACATAATATGACGAGAGAGAGAGAGAGAGAGAGAGAGAGAGAGAGAGAGAGAGAGAGAGAGAGAGAGAGAGAGAGAGAGAGAGAGATGGAGAGAGAGAGAGAGAGAGAGAGAGAGAGAGAGAGAGAGAGAGAGAGAGAGACAGAGAGAGAGAGAGAGATGGAAAGAGAGAGAGGGAGAGATGGAGAGGGAGAGAGAGAGAGAGAGAGAGAGATGGAGAAAGAAAGAGAGAGAGAGAGAGAGGGATGGAGAAAGAGAGAGTGATGGAGAAAGAGAGAGAGATGGAGAGAGAGAGAGGGAGAGATGGAGAGGGAGAGAGAGAGAGAGAGAGAGAGAGATGGAGAAAGAAAGAGAGAGAGAGAGAGAGAGAGAGAGAGAGAGAGAGGGGGGGAGGTGACTACGTACACAGTGAAGGATTCCATTGTAGTCAGATGACGATGGTGCAGCAACTTAAACAAGAGGGTTAGTCCTTGGGCTTGACACATACACACTGATCATAACTGATACAGCTATCACACACACAGGCCTACAACACACACACACACACACACACACAGACACACACACACACACACACACACACACACACACACACACAGACACACACAGAAACACAGAGGGTGTTGCAGTCTGGATAATCAGAAGGATTTATTGAGCGGTGGTCAGGCTCCTCTCCCTCTATCAAGCCTTCCTTTATGGGGCCTTTGATGAATGAATGTGCCGTGATGGCTGAGGCTGATAGGTGGCCTGGTGAGTGCCTGTATAGAAAACAATTCACACAGGATGAGTTGATCTCTGGCCTGCCATGTTGTCTAATGAACACCCTAACGCAGTATGGGAGGGAGATGGACTGAACACCAACCGGAGTTAGAGGCTCCACTCTTTCCTCTCATTAAGCGTGTTCTATTTACTCTGGGTTGTACATCCATCAATCTTGATTAGTGTCATTTTACCAAATTAAAAAGGCCAACTAAAGCAGTGTCTCCCTGGGGGGGGGGGTTAGGATTAGAGCTAACGAATCACTCCCACTACCACTGGGATAAAAACAAATAGACAAAGCCCGACGACGGGGAGAGGAGGAGAGGAGGAGAGGAGGAGAGGAGGAGAGGAGGAGAGGAGGAGAGGAGGAGATAGGTGTGCCTGGCTGGCCGGTGGAAAGTCGATCTTTCAATTTTGTTTCCAGCAATATGCTGTGTGGTGATTGGTGATTAGGGTCAGGGTGGCAGAAGACTACCCAGTGCTCTGTCTTCTGCATTACTACTGGTCTAACACAATAGGGATGGGCATTTTACATTTATTGACTGTTCAAGTACTCACATTATTTCTTTCAGATTTCAGACTACATTTTTGGACACAAGGCTCACATTTATCTATAGGCCTATAGCAACAGTGCCTAATTTATCATAACCATTACAGATACCACATCCTAATTGCTAAATTGCCCCATATATATTCAGTGAATAAAAAACGGTCATTTAAGATGATTTTATTGAAACCGTAATATCAACTGGTTATATTATATCTTGGAACACAATCTTCAAAAAAGGTAGTAACCTCAGCAGTGGTGCTTGCTTGTAGAAGACTATTGCTGTGCGATGGCATAGCCTTGCTTGGTTATTAATTTAGCAGACAAGACAGTCTTATTTCCCAAGCCATTATTACAGTCAAGACACCTATTTTATAGTTTTAAAAAACCATGATGTAATATAACAGCATAAAATAAAACAGAATATTTTTCCAAATGAAAAAAAGTTGTCAGTGCGAAGTGATGCACATCTCGCGTCTGAAACAGTTGATCATTTGGTGTCACGACTTCCTCCGAAGCTGCCTCCTCTCCTTGTTCGGGCAGGCTTCGGCGTTCGTCGTCACCGGCTGAGCGACCGGATCCAGCCACCCAGAGGTATGAGGACGTCCGAAGGGAGCTAGCCTGCCGGGATACCACGTTGACCTTCAACCAACTGGTGGACATGGCCATCCGGTTGGACAACCAGCTGGCTTCGAGAGGACGTCCTGGGAGGTGGCCTGCCCGTTTCACCCCCCCCCCCCCACCCTGGATCACGTTCCGATGGAGCTGGGTGGTGCAGCGTTCCCGGGATGACGGAGGACGACAGCTCCAGTGTCACTCTTGTGGCAAGAGAGGACATTCTGCTGCACAATGTCGTCGTCAGAGTTGTTCTGGTTCCGGAAGGCGGCAGGCAGGGCACTCTCGCGTCACCCCAGGTAACGCAAACCCACACTCGTTCAGAGCCCTCTGCTGCGCACTTCACCATCCACGTCCACATCCCTGATTACACGGTAGATCCCCAGTGTAAGGCGCTGGTAGATTCAGGCGCAGCTGGGAACTTTATGGACAGGTCTTTAGCTCTTAGTCTATGTATTCCATTGGTTCCCCTGTCTGTTCCATTACCCATCAAAGCACTTGACAATCGACCATTAGGGTCAGGTTTTGTTAGGGATGTTTACAGCACCAGTCACTATGATTATGCAGGAGACCCATAATGAGCAAATCACGTTTCACATTATTGAGTCCCCTGATTTCCCTGTTGTGTTGGGCCTTCCCTGGCTAGCACTACAAGACCCCACCTTTTCATGGCCACAGAGGGCTCTCACGGGGTGGTCGCGAGAGTGTCAGGGTAGGTGTCTAGCTGTTTCCGTTGGTGCGACCACGGTGGAAAAGTCCAGACAATACCTCCACCGTGCGCATTCCCCCCCCCGCGCGAATACCTCGATTTGGCGCACGCGTTTTCCAAAACGCAGGCGACCAAATTACCACCCCATCGCTTGGGGGATTGCATTTGAACCATAGACTTGCCCGTAACTTGCAAAGAGAGAAGGGTGGAGCTCTTCGTTCTGGTTCCGATCTCTTCCCTTAACACATATGGACCCGGAACTTAATTGAACATCTGACAATTACGCAACACTTTAGTTCTGGGTTAACCGAGATTAGACAACGTTTGGCAACTGAACGTGGCCCAGGTGAGAGATGGTGAGAGATGGTGAGTGACAGACTCTCTAGCTCCCCCGGTAGGGACTGTAGGAGAAGCGGCTGCAGAGCAGAGGAACATGGAACTTCTGACTGTGGTCCGTTATGGTGAAGCCTATCTCGACATATGGGTAGAAAGAGGTCTCTCCCAGACTCTCCCGGACTCGGCCCGTCTCAAAGCGCATCTTGTACACCGCTGGAGTGAAAGCTTCTCTGGTGATGAGTCCTGGGCAGCGCCCATCATCATTAGTAGTCCCTGTGGTGAGAAGGTTCCAGAGTGAAGTGGAGGGATCCAGGCGAGGCAGGCTGAGGGCCATGTGGGCTCCAGGGACTCCTATCCCGGTGTTCAGGCCGTGAGTGGTCAGGGGGCTGTGTGGAGCTGCCATCTTTGCACACTTGTATTCACCCAAAAGATTATCCTTCGTGTGCTGTAATCGGCTGGTACTCGTGCACGCGCTGATTTCAAAGTCGACCCAAACAAGTTTCCCCTCTAATGAGAAGTATGGCATTTACGGTGAATTAACCCATGTTTTGACTGCAGTTCGGCCATGCGTTGCCGCCGCCTCGATAGCCTCCAATTAGTCGTCTGCCATTGTGTTCGAATTTATAGAAAATAAGCCTTATCAGTGGTAAAATAAGAAAATCTGTCACTTCACGAGTCTTGTGGAACTGTTTCGTACTTCAATCAACCATTTTGAATTTGTGATCAAACTGTCGTCATTTGGCAAGGAATGTAGCTTTATGCATCCCATCAGTTAGACATGTTTTTATAGGCATTTATTTCCATAGGACTAGCGGAAGCTTGTGTGTGTAGGGAGCGGTCGGAACGACATGGAGGGGAAAGGGAATCTAGGGAGAAGAACTGTGTGATGTATGGCATGGTTTCTTTTTTGTTGTGCCCCCCGGAAATACACATATACAAATGGTCCGCTAGAGTCAAAGCAAATTAACGTCGTCTTCCAGACGAAATTTCACTTGCCCATTCGGGCAGCCACAAAGTACATTCCAGAAAAAATAGTTTTACAGTATTGGAGAAATAATTGATATCTGGTCAAAAATAATTATAAGCCGATCTCAAACCTCTCCTTCCTTTCTAAGATACTATAGAAGGCCGTAGCCCGGCAGCTGAATTCAGTTTCTTTAAAAACTGCCAATCCGGTTTTAGACCATTTCACAGCACTGAAACTGCACTGGTGAAGGTAGTAAATTATCTACTTCTGTCCTCTGACCGTGGTCACGTCTCTATTCATATGATCATGATCTTCTCACTAAAAGGCTATAAGACTTGGTTGGTCTATGAGGACAGGTTCTCAACTGGTTCAAATCGTACCTCTCTGAGCAGTATACATTTGTTCACATAGGCAATCATGTCTCCCGAGTGGCGCAGTGGTCTAAGGCAGTGCTAGCTGTGCCACTAGAGATCCTGGTTCGAATCCAGGCTCTGTCGTAGCCAGCCGTGACCCGGAGACCCATGGGGTGGCGTGCAATTCGTCCAGGGTAGGGGAGGGAATGGCCGGCAGGGATGTAGCTCAGTTGATAGAGTATGGCGTTTGCAACGCCAGGGTTGTGGGTTCGATTCCCACAGGGGGTATGAAAAATAATAATGTATGCACTAACTGTAAGTCGCTCTGGATAAGAGCGTCTGCTAAATGACTAAAATGTTAAATGTAATTCATCTGAACGTTCCAACGTTGAATGTGCCGTTCCCCAAGGTTCTGTGCTTGGACCCCTTTTATTTTCCTTGTACATGCTACCCCTTGGTAATGTCATTACCAAGGAGTAGTACAACATGCACTTTTATTGCTACGCCGGTACCAATTGTATTTTATATTTTAAACTAGACGATGCTTCACAGTCCGCCATCCTTGAGACATGTATGAGATGTTAAACACTGGATGACAACCAACTTCTTGCTTTTAAACTCTGATAAGACAGAAATTATGCTACTTGGCCACGAGAAACGTACAAACAAAGTGTCAGACCTCACTCTCAACATTGATGGTTGCATCATTACACAAAAACCTCGGTGTTACCTTTGACCCCGGCCTAACTTTAGACAACCACATAAAACGCATACCCAGAACAGCATATTTCCATCTCAGGAACATTTCCAGAATTACACACTTCATCTCTCAGCCAGATGCCATAACACAATGTCCTCCTGTCCAGCTACTCAGACTCTACTATAATCTAGACTACTGTAATGTCCTCCTGTCCAGCTGCTCAGACTCTAATATAATCTAGACTACTGTAATGTCCTCCTGTCCAGCTACTCAGACTCTACTATAATCTAGACTACTGTAATGTCCTCCTGTCCAGCTACTCAGACTCTACTATAATCTAGACTACTGTAATGTCCTCCTGTCCAGCTACTCAGACTCTACTATAATCTAGACTACTGTAATGTCCTCCTGTCCAGCTACTCAGACTCTACTATAATCTAGACTACTGTAATGTCCTCCTGTCCAGCTACTCAGACTCTACTATAATCTAGACTACTGTAATGTCCTCCTGTCCAGCTGCTCAGACTCTAATATAATCTAGACTACTGTAATGTCCTCCTGTCCAGCTGCTCAGACTGTAATATAATCTAGACTACTGTAATGTCCTCCTGTCCAGCTGCTCAGACTCTAATATAATCTAGACTACTGTAATGTCCTCCTGTCCAGCTGCTCAGACTCTAATATAATCTAGACTACTGTAATGTCCTCCTGTCCAGCTGCTCAGACTCTAATATAATCTAGACTACTGTAATGTCCTCCTGTCCAGCTGCTCAGACTCTAATATAATCTAGACTACTGTAATGCCCTCCTGTCCAGCTGCTCAGACTCTAATATAATCTAGACTACTGTAATGTCCTCCTGTCCAGCTGATCAGACTCTACTATAATCTAGACTACTGTAATGTCCTCCTGTCCAGCTGCTCAGACTCTAATATAATCTAGACTACTGTAATGTCCTCCTGTCCAGCTGCTCAGACTCTAATATAATCTAGACTACTGTAATGTCCTCCTGTCCAGCTGCTCAGACTCTACTATAATCTAGACTACTGTAATGTCCTCCTGTCCAGCTGCTCAGACTCTACTATAATCTAGACTAATGTAATGCCCTCCTGTCCAGCTGCTCAGACTCTAATATAATCTAGACTACTGTAATGTCCTCCTGTCCAGCTGCTCAGACTCTAATATAATCTAGACTACTGTAATGCCCTCCTATCCAGCTGCTCAGACTCTACTATAATCTAGACTACTGTAATGTCCTCCTGTCCAGCTGCTCAGACTCTAATATAATCTAGACTACTGTAATGTCCTCCTGTCCAGCTGCTCAGACTCTAATATAATCTAGACTACTGTAATGTCCTCCTGTCCAACTGCTCAGACTCTAATATAATCTAGACTACTGTAATGTCCTCCTGTCCAGCTGCTCAGACTCTAATATAATCTAGACAACTGTAATGTCCTCCTGTCCAGCTGCTCAGACTCTGAGGTTTTTAAATCACTTTGATAAAGTTTGATCATAAAGTTACTGGTCCCCTCCCCCGTGTCAAACACTTGGATTCAGGAGACGGGATTATTAAGTGGATAGGGTGACATCACCCTAACTCTCTCAGTTTAATACACCAATGGTAACATGATATCCTCTTACCTAATTTAAATAAATAACGCCTCGTAACCAACATCGAAGAAGGCGTGTTTGCAGAGGGACGTAGTTTATATAGCTAGATACAGTGAGGGAAAAAAGTATTTGATCCCCTGCTGATTTTGTAGGTTTGCCCACTGACAAAGAAATGATCAGTCTATCATTTTAATGGTAGCTTTATTTGAACAGTGAGAGACAGAACAACAACAAGAAATATCCAGAAAAACGCATGTCAAAAATGTTATAAATTGATTTGCATTTTAATGAGGGAAATAAGTAGTTGACCCCCTCTCAATCAGAAAGATTTCTGGCTCCCAGGTGTCTTTTATACAGGTTAACGAGCTGAGATTAGGAGCACACTCTTAAAGGGAGTGCTCCTAATCTCAGTTTGTTACCTGTATAAAAGACACCTGTCCACAGAAGCAATCAATCAATCAGATTCCAAACTCTACACCATGGCCAAGACCAAAGAGCTCTCCAAGGATGTCAGGGACAAGATTGCAGACCTACACAAGGCTGGAATGGGCTACAAGACCATCGCCAAGCAGCTTGGTGAGAAGGTGACAACAGTTGGTGCGATTATTCGCAAATGGAAGAAACACAAAATAACTGTCAATCTCCCTCGACCTGGGGCTCCATGCAAGATCTCACCTCGTGGAGTTGCAATGATCATGAGAACGGTGAGGAATCTGCCCAGAACTACATGGGAGGATATTGTCAATGATCTCAAGGCATCTGGGACCATAGTCACCAAGAAAACAATTAGTAACACACTACGCCGTGAAGGACTGATATCCTGCAGCGCCCGCAAGGTCCCCCTGCTCAAGAAAGCACATATACATGCCCATCTGAAGTTTGCCAATGAACATCTGAATGATTCAGAGGAGAACTGGGTGAAAGTATTGTGGTCAGATGAGACCAAAATGGAGCTCTTTGGCATCAACTCAACTCGCCGTGTTTGGAGGAGGAGGAATGCTGCCTATGACCCCAAGAACACCACCCCCACCGTCAAACATGGAGGTGGAAACATTATGCTTTGGGGGTGTTTTTCTGCTAAGGGGACAGGACAACTTCACCGCATCAAAGGGACGATGGACAGGGCCATGTACCGTCAAATCTTGGGTGAGAACCACCTTCCCTCAGCCAGGGCATTGAAAATGGGTCGTGGATGGGTATTCCAGCATGACAATGACCCAAAACACACGGCCAAGGCAACAAAGGAGTGGCTCAAGAAGAGGCACATTAAGGTCCTGGAGTGGCCTAGCCAGTCTCCAGACCTTAATCCCATAGAAAATCTGTGGAGGGAGCTGAATGTTCGAGTTGCCAAACGTCAGCCTCGAAACCTTAATGACTTGGAGAAGATCAAAGAGGAGTGGAACAAAATACCTCCTGAGATGTGTGCAAACCTGGTGGCCAACTACAAGAAACGTCTGACCTCTGTGATTGCCAACAAGGGTTTTGC
The DNA here is from genome assembly GCF_020615455.1 of Coregonus clupeaformis. Classification (NCBI taxonomy): domain Eukaryota; kingdom Metazoa; phylum Chordata; class Actinopteri; order Salmoniformes; family Salmonidae; genus Coregonus; species Coregonus clupeaformis. The sequence goes on along the minus strand of NC_059212.1, from coordinate 44,589,439 downwards.
CACCAAGTACTAAGTCATGTTTTGCAGAGGGGTCAAATACTTATTTCCCTCATTCAAATGCAAATCAATTTATAACATTTTTGATATGCGTTTTTCAGGATTTTTTTGTTGTTATTCTGTCTCTCACTGTTCAAATAAACCTACCATTAAAATTATAGACTGATCATGACTTTGTCAGTGGGCAAACGTACAAAATCAGCAGGTGATCAAATACTTTTTTCCCCCACTGTAACTACCCTACTGGTGCCAAAATGTTACTGTAGGGTGTCAGCAAATATAATTAAAAGTTTACCCTATTCATCTATGGCAAAGATACTTATATGTTTCCCCTTTCATCTGTGTCTGGTGTTAGCTAGTTACTGGCTAGCTAGGTCTTCATCTGTCTGGTGTTAGCTAGTTACTGGCTAGCTAGGTCTTCATCTGTCTGGTGTTAGCTAGTTACTGGCTTGCTAGGTCTTCATCTGTGTCTGGTGCTAGCTAGTTACTGGCTAGCTAGGTCTTCATCTGTCTGGTGTTAGCTAGTTACTGGCTAGCTAGGTCTTCATCTGTGTCTGGTGTTAGCTAGTTACTGGCTAGCTAGGTCTTCATCTGTCTGGTGTTAGCTAGTTACTGGCTAGCTAGGTCTTCATCTGTGTCTGGTGTTAGCTAGTTACTGGCTAGCTAGGTCTTCATCTGTGTCTGGTGCTAGCTAGTTACTGGCTAGCTAGGTCTTCATCTGTCTGGTGCTAGCTAGTTACTGGCTAGCTAGGTCTTCATCTGTCTGGTGTTAGCTAGTTACTGGCTAGCTAGGTCTTCATCTGTGTCTGGTGTTAGCTAGTTACTGGCTAGCTAGGTCTTCATCTGTCTGGTGTTAGCTAGTTACTGTCTAGCTAGGTCTTCATCTGTGTCTGGTGTTAGCTAGTTACTGGCTAGCTAGGTCTTCATCTGTCTGGTGTTAGCTAGTTACTGGCTAGCTGGGTCTTCATCTGTCTGGTGTTAGCTAGTTACTGGCTAGCTAGGTCTTCATCTGTGTCTGGTGTTAGCTAGTTACTGGCTAGCTAGGTCTTCATCTGTGTCTGGTGTTAGCTAGTTACTGGCTAGCTAGGTCTTCATCTGTGTCTGGTGTTAGCTAGTTACTGGCTAGCTAGGTCTTCATCTGTGTCTGGTGTTAGCTAGTTACTGGCTAGCTAGGTCTTCAGCCAGCATGGAATAAAAGGGGGGGAGGGTCGTTCAAAACTCAGACTAATTTGTCAAGTCAACACATCCGTCAGTGCTCCTGTGAACCGCATCACAAGAGACATGCCAAACGGGAGATATATAAAACATTTTTTGCAATTTCAATATTGTTTGAGTTGATTTGTGTATCATCAAATTTGCTTGAGATGATTTTACTGCAACACTGCTCACGGCACCCACATTGCTTGACATGAATATAAGCTCCCCGCCCACAAAGCATGTCTTTTCAAACTGCCTGGTAGTTAGCCCATGATAGAAAAATACATTTCTCGCACATTTTGAGCATTTCTATCCAAAACAAATATTAAGGGTGATATTTTAGTCACTCAAAAGCCTATTTTAGAATCTATCAGAATGACTGTTTGGGACCTTTTTTTAAAGATCGAGTTTTGACATCCATTCCAGTACTTGATGACATGCCCATCCCTAATACACACCCCAGTGCATATAACTACTGGTCTGACAACAGACAACACATACACACGTTTTGCAACAAATGACAACACCATTCACAAATCCATCTGGGAAGTTGTGTGAAGTTGACTAATCAACCGGGTAACCCACAGCCTCCCACAGCCTCCAAATGGATGTGTGTTACGCGTGCGTGCATCAGGGCTGAGTTCAGGGTGTAACCGAGAGTGTAAATCAAAAGGAGTCTTTGCGGAATGAGGAACATGAAGGGGGTAGTCAGTCTTGTGTAACTATGGATTATTGAACCAATTACAAAACGGCTGACCCATCCATCTACAGTAAGTGTGTGTTTCCTGCCTTGGGTGAGTAGAGAGAGAACAGTGGTATCAGCACGTATTATACACTATTTAGTGGGGCTTGATGAACAGAACTGTGATGGCAGTTCAATCACTGTAGAAACTCATTTAGCAAAGAATATATTGACTGTAGTTACACCTGTGACTTCATTAACTGAGCTGTAGTGAATATATTAACTGTAGTTACACCTGTGACTTTATTAACTGAGCTGTAGTGAATATATTAACTGTAGTTACACCTGTGACTTCATTAACTAAGCTGTAGTCTATGTGACACAGAAGCGGTTCGGTAACCTCGCCTGAGACCTAAACACTTGTGTTAGCTTCCCAAAAAAACGAATCCCTAGCCTTAAGCACAGTAGGATAACAAAGTATTGCGGCATGCAGGGGGCCTGGGTTCAAACCCCGGAGATGAAGAAACGTTTTGTCAGTCCCAGAGGTCGGTCGGTCGGCGGTCGGTCGGTCGGTCGGTCGGTCTGTCTGTCTGTCTGTCTGTCTGTCTGTCTGTCTGTCTGTCTGTCTGTCTGTCTGTCTGTCTGTCGTGTCTGTCGGTCTGTCGGTCTGTCGGTCTGTCGGTCTGTCGGTCTGTCTGTCTGTCTGTCTGTCTGTCTGTCTGTCTGTCTGTGCGAACCAATCCTTCAACATGTGTACCTTCAGACTGTATGACTACTTTCTTCCTGTATGTTTGACATCAGGAATAAGAAGCTACGCTATCTATCTATAATTCAACAAAGTCTGGTGACAATCTGTGAGACACAAATTACACCTGATAGACCATTAATTATTAAACCAGAAGAACGGAGGCATTAAGAACAAGGCTTGAAACATTTTTTTTAAATGTGTGTGTGTGAGTGTGTAGGGATGCTTTGGATATGTGTGTTTGTGTGTGTGTGTGTGTGTGTGTGTGTGTGGATGTTTTAGGTATGTATTGGAGGGAAGTAACTAGGAGGACAGTTTGATGTGCACAGATGTTCAGCGTTTGAATTCTTTGTTCTTGAAGAGAGGGAGAAATGAACAGAGAGGGAAATAATAATGATACCAACAAACAATAAATGAACCACAGAGGGACACCACAGAGGGACACCACAGAGGGACACCACAGAGGGACACCACAGAGGAACACCACAGAGGGACACCACAGAGGGACACCACAGAGGGACACCACAGAGGGACACCACAACAGCAGTAGTTGTTTGAAGAAGGTCCTTGAGCAGCCAACACAATGAAGCCTATACTTCTTCAAACTACACACGATAAACTGGGTTTCTGTCCCAAATTGCACCCTAATCCTCCCAAATAGTGCCCTGGTCAAAAGTAGTGCACTATATAGGACATAGGTGCCATTTGTGAAACGGACAGTGTTTTTGTGGTTGTTGTATTACTCCGATAGCCTTCCTCCTCCTCTCCCCCCTCCTCTCCTCCTCTCCTCTCCTCCCCTCCTCTCCTCTCCTCCGCTCCTCCCTCCTCTCCTCCCTCCTCTCCTCCTCTCCTCCCTCCTCTCCTCTCCTCCTCTCCTCCTCTCCTCCCTCCTCTCCTCCTCTCCTCCCTCCTCTCCTCCTCTCCTACCTCCTCTCCTCTCTCCTCTCTCCTCTCTCCTCCTCTCCTCTCTTCCTCTCCTCCGCTCCTCTCCTCTCTCCTCTTCTCCTCTCTTCCTCTCCTCCGCTCCTCCTCTCCTCCACCACAACACCAAACTCAATCTATACTGCTTTTCTCTGCCTGACGAAAGGACACAAATTCAACGCCCAGGCCTTCATTCACCTTGCCTCAGACAATATAGGAAGCCTATAGGTCACGTGACCAGGGAACAATCGGCAGGAGACAGACCAATGTTATCTGGAGGCCAGAAGAAGAGTGACTCTCTATTCAGACTTCCAAAAGGCAACAATGGGTTTAATTAGAAGAAGAGGAAAACGTCAAGCCCACCAAACTACTCCCTCCTCTATTCTCATGAGAACGGATGGATCCAGTGTGTCGCTGGAGCAGCTCAACCTTGGTGACAAGTCCGCGTCCCAACTGGCACCCTATTTCCTGTGTAGTGCACTACTTTTGACCAGAGCCCTATGGGTCATATATATATATATGTAATAGGCTTCCATTTGGGATGCACACAATGTCCCTGTATTAGTAGGTAGAAGGCCATGGAGGAGGGCCTTGGTGTTAGAGCAGAGGACAAACAATCTATTTTCTTAACCCTGTATAATGCCTGATATTGTAAACAGAATGCCTGTCTTTGTACATTGAAAATAAATTATGTCTGGCAATGTTCTTTTTCCCCATCCTGCATTGTGTGTGTGTGTGTGTGTGTGTGTGTGTGTGTGTGTGTGTGTGTGTTTATCATGAACCTCAGCGTTGTTGTTGACCGCAGAGGTCTGTCAGTTTATCTGGTCCTTCTCTCTGAGTCAGAGGTTCCAGGAGGAATTATCCTGGAGGGATGGAATCAGCATTACATTCATTGTGATTAGCGCATCCCGTCCTCCCGTTGTAAATAGCATCATACAGGGAACCAGAATGGTACATTTGAAACCATACAGATGAGACTACAATGCCATGTGGCGTAGTCGGCCAGGGCAGATGGAGAGGAGTCAGTGATGGAGGCTTGGGGTTGGCAAGGTAAAACAAAATGGACGTCATGTAGGTCAGTTTAGATACAGTCAACAGAGGTCAGTCATGTAGGTCAGTTTAGATACAGTCAACAGATGGGCAGAGGGAGGGGTAGAGGCTCACTGGAGACTGTGTGTGTGTGTGTCGCGAGCGGGATTTGAACCCGCGTTTATCGCAGGAGGAACAACGTCTTAACCAAGAGTAAATTCCCTTTTGGGGCCGAGGGCTGACACTGATTATGAAGTCGTAGGCAGGGCTATCCATCACGATGAGCAACCATGTACCCGACTCATGTCCTCCACATGTTCTTCAACTAGAGTTAACAACTCAGCCCAAGCTGATTCTGAGAGAACAGAACCAATCCTTCAACATGTTCACAGTACACATCTCTGATTCTGAGAGAATAGAACCAATCCATCAACGTGTTCACAGTACACATCTCTGATGCTGAGAGAACAGAACCAATCCTTCAACTTGTTCACAGTACACATCTCTGATTCTGAGAGAATAGAACCAATCCATCAACGTGTTCACAGTACACATCTCTGATGCTGAGAGAACAGAACCAATCCTTCAACATGTTCACAGTACACATCTCTGATTCTGAGAGAACAGAACCAATCCATCAACGTGTTCACAGTACACATCTCTGATGCTGAGAGAACAGAACCAATCCTTCAACATGTTCACAGTACACATCTCTGATTCTGAGAGAACAGAACCAATCCTTCAACATGTTCACAGTACACATTTCTGATTCTGAGAGAACAGAACCAATCCTTCAACCTCTTACAAACCAGAAACCAGAATAAATAGGACTGGTGTCATTTTACTGTTGCTGAGTGAGTCCGGTGTAAAGGTCATAGCAACCATAGACAGAGTGTGCTAGCAACAACACGCCCTGAGGAGAAAGTTTTAACACCTGTTTAGGGATAAACAGGTTGGGACGCTTAACACTTCGACACTCCTTTGCCTCCCTAGAGTGGTTTTAAAATGACTGCTCTCTGTGTGAGCCTGTCTATCAGTCCCATAATGCATCACCCCGCTGCTATACCCGGAACACCACTTGATGGGAAGGCCAGCAGGTAGGTGCACTTAGCGGGATGGATTTATGAAGTAAACAACTTCACACAGGTAACAGCAGCAGATCTGCTTTAAAAAGTGTTCCATTTAACTCAATTCAGTGAAATACTAAAAATTTGGACAGTCCGGAGTAACTGTACAGCCCTTTGTGACAACTGCTGATGTAAAAAAGGGCTTTATAAAATACATTTGCTAGATGGACATGGTGTGGTAAGGAACATAGCAGCCAGACCATGGACCCATTGGTTTCTATTGTACAGGGCTAACTAAATCAACGTATTCGCGCAATTATAAACGTACCAGCGGTAGATCTGAAGTGAGCTACTCCTGTACTTTCCAATATGATGCATCAAGGCAAGTTTTTCTTTCTTTTTTTGATGCTCTACTGCAAGTGCTTTATCTTGGAAAGTTGAGTTGCTGACATGCACCGTGTTTTGGGGGTTGTATTGACAGTAGACTAATGGCCCAAACACAAGATGGTTTCTGACTGTAGTAGTCCTTTAAAGATGGAATCTGCAGGAGGGAAAACAGCAGTACTGTCTGCCCCACAGCTGCAGGAGGGAAAACAGCAGTACTGTCTGCCCCACGGCTGCAGGAGGGGAACAGCAGTACTGTCTGCCCCACGGCTGCAGGAGGGCAACAGCAGTACTGTCTGCCCCACAGCTGCAGGAGGGAAACAGCAGTACTGTCTGCCCCACGGCTGCAGGAGGGAAAACAGCAGTACTGTCTGCCCCACAGCTGCAGGAGGGGAACAGCAGTACTGTCTGCCCCACGGCTGCAGGAGGGAAACAGCAGTACTGTCTGCCCCACAGCTACAGGAGGGAAACAGCAGTACTGTCTGCCCCACAGGTGCAGGAGGGAAAACAGCAGTACTGTCTGCCCCACGGCTGCAGGAGGGAAACAGCAGTACTGTCTGCCCCACAGCTACAGGAGGGAAACAGCAGTACTGTCTGCCCCACAGGTGCAGGAGGGAAACATCAGTACTGTCTGCCCCACGGCTGCAGGAGGGAAACAGCAGTACTGTCTGCCCCACAGCTGCAGGAGGGCAACAGCAGTACTGTCTGCCCCACGGCTGCAGTAGGGAAACAGCAGTACTGTCTGCCCCACGGCTGCAGGAGGGAAAACAGCTCACTGTCTGCCCCACGGCTGCAGGAGGAAAACAGCAGTCCTGTCTGCCCCACAGCTGCAGGAGGGAAAACAGCTCACTGTCTGCCCCACGGCTGCAGGAGGGCAACAGCAGTACTGTCTGCCCCACGGCTGCAGGAGGGAAACAGCAGTACTGTCTGCCCCACGGCTGCAGTAGGGAAACAGCTCACTGTCTGCCCCACGGCTGCAGTAGGGGAACAGCTCACTGTCTGCCCCACGGCTGCAGGAGGGAAACAGCTCACTGTCTGCCCCACGGCTGCAGGAGGGGCACAGCAGTACTGTCTGCCCCACGGCTGCAGGAGGGAAACAGCAGTACTGTCTGCCCCACGGCTGCAGTAGGGGAACAGCTCACTGTCTGCCCCACGGCTGTTGTTAACGTTTTTGTTTTGTTGACAAAGCGGAGGTGGGGAGCACTGGGGGAGCATCGCACATCAAGGTAAAAAAAATATGCAGTACATATGCTGCTGTTCTATAGCGTGTGCCATGATGTCAAAGGGAAAAACACAGTTCTACAGTGCATTCGGAAGCTATTCAGACCCCTTGACTTTTTCCACATTTTTTTTACGTTACAGCATTATTCTAAAATTGATTAAATCGTTTTTTTCCCTCATCAATCTACACACAATTACCCCATAATGACAAAGCAAAAACAGGTTTTTGCTTTGTCATAAAAAAACTGAAATATCACATTTACATAAATATTCAGACCCTTTAATCAGTACTTTGTTGAAGCACCTTTGGCAGCGATTACAGCCTCAAGTCTTCTTGGGTATGACGCTACAAGCTTGGCACACCTGTATTTGGGGAGTTTCTCCCATTCTTCTCTGCAGATCCTCTCAAGCACTGTCAGGTTGGATGGGGAGCGTTGCTGCACAGCTATTTTCAGGTCTCTCCAGAGATGTTGATCGGGTTCAAGTCCGGGCTCTGGCTGGGCCACTCAATGACTTGTCCCAAAGCCACTGAAAAACATCCCCACAGCATGATGCTGCCACCACCATGCTTCACAGTAGGGATGGTTCCAGGTTTCCTCCAGACATAACGCTTGGCATTCAGGCCAAAGAGTTCAATCTTGTTTTCATCAGACCAGAGAATCTTGTTTCTCATGGTCTGAGCGTATTTAGGTGCCTTTTGGCAAACTCCAAGTGGGCTGTCATGTGTCTTTTACTGAGGAGTAGCTCAGAGTGACCATCGGGTTCTTGGTCACCTCCCTGACCAAGGCCCTTCTCCCCCGATTGCTCAGTTTGGCCGGGCGGCCAGCTCTAGGAAGAGTCTTGGTGGTTCCAAACTTCTTCCATTTGAGAATTATGGAGGCCACTGTTCTTGGGGACCTTCAATGCTGCAGAAATGTTTTGGTACCCTTCCCCAGATCTGTGCCTCGACACAATCCTGTCTCAGAGCTCTACGGACAATTCCTTCAACTTCATGGCTTGGTTTTTGCTTTGGCATGCACTGTCAACTGTGGGACCTTATATAGATAGGTGTGTGCCTTTTCAAATCCAAATTTACCACAGGTGGACTCCAATCAAGTTGTAGAAACATCTCAAGGATGATCAATGGAAACAGGATGCACTTGAGCTCAATTTCGAGTCTCATAGCAAAGGGTCTGAATACTTATGTAAATAAGGTTTTTCAGTTATTTATTTGTAATACGTTTGCAAAAATGTCTAAAAAACCTGTTTTCGCTTTGTCATTATGGGGTATTGATGAGATCTTTATTTAATTTAATCCATTTTAGAATAAGGCTGTAACTTAACAAAATGTGGAAAAAGTAAAGGGGTCTGAATACTTTCTGAAGGCACTGTATAGCGTGCCATGATGTCAAACGGAAAAAAGCACTGATCTATAGCACGTGCCACGATGTCTGTCTGTGCCAAAACACTGTTTGTTGTTTGCAGTTGTAATATCGCACAAGGACGTGGCTGTTTCGCCATTCCAGCTTTAACTCAGCTCTATGAAATGAACAGCATGTTGCTTGTAAAGATAATGAATGTCCCTATACTGAAAGGCTTGTAAAGACAGGTAATGAATGTCCCTATACTGAAAGGCTTGTAAAGACAGGTAATGAATGTCCCTATACTGAAAGGCTTGTAAAGACAGGTAATGAATGTCCCTATACTGAAAGGCTTGTAAAGACAGGTAATGAATGTCCCTATACTGAAAGGCTTGTAAAGACAGGTAATGAATGTCCCTATACTGAAAGGCCAAGCAAAAGCACAAAGAGCTCTACACTTTCCCAGTTGTCAGAATTACTGTACAACCACTTGAGTTATATAACAATAGGAAAAAGCAATCGGAAAATCCTTGGGACAAAAAATACTATTTTGAAGTCCACAAAGAAAATATAGAAAACGCCTTTGAGAAGGAGAAGAATGTAAACTTTCAAGGGTAGCCCCTCCCATTCATTCTTCCTATTCATTAAACATATATTGGTTTCATCATTGTACTGTACTTTTCCCAGTTTTCTAAAGATTGAATTAACGTGTATATTTGTCAACGGAAACATTACTCAGTTCATAATGTGACCATAAATAATGACAACCAACGGACAGACGCACCGCTATAAAAGAACAGAGTCCTGTCCCACACGTTTCTATTAAAACCTTTTCCAGCCGCAGTGCAGAGAGAGTGTGGACCTGTCTATTACAACAGTGATCTATAGAACTGCCCTGGCAGAGAGAGAGAGAGAGAGAGAGAGAGAGAGAGAGAGAGAGAGAGAGAGAGAGAGAGAGAGAGAGAGAGAGAGAGAGAGAGAGAGAGAGAGAGAGAGAGAGAGAGAGAGAGAGAGAGAGAGAGAGAGAGAGAGAGAGAGAGAGAGAGAGTGTGTGTGTGTGTGTGTGTGTGTGTCCGTCTATAAGAACAGTGATGTATAGAGCTGCCCTCTGAGCCCTAACCGTTCAATTAGGTGCTCTGTGAGGCCGGACTGTCAGTGTGTGTGTGTGTGTGTGTGTGTGTGTGTGTGTGTGTGTGTGTGCGTGCGTGCGTGTGAACGACCAGCAGAGAGCCAGACAAGATCAAGAGGCGCTTCCTCAAACATCAATCTCCTTGGACAGGGTGGTGGGATGGAGGGGAGAGGGTGGTGGAATGGATGGATGGATGGATGGAGGGAGGGGGAGAGGGTGGTGGGATGGAGGGAGAGGGTGGTGGAATGGATGGATGGAGGGTGCATGGAGGGACGGGAGAGGGTGGTGGGATGGAGGGGAGAGGGCAGGGAGTTAGAGGGGTGGATGGATGGAGGGTGCGTGTCTGTGTGTGAGAGAGAGAGAGACTACAGCGCCAGGCCACGCTATGAAGGCTAACCAAGTAGCGACCATCCATCCCCATCAGCCTATCACACGGCCCCAAAATGAGAAGCGGGAAGACGACCTTCACCAGGGGGTCAGGGCCTTGGTTACGGCCCTGGTTACGACAGCACTTCTCTTCTCCGTACAGGAAATAGAATTATAAAGTGCTGAGGCTGTACATTTGTTTCCTACTCTGAGTAGAGCTGGAACTGCATCTCAAATGGCACCCTATTCCCTATATAGTGCACTACTTTTGACCAGAGCCCTATAGAGAATAGGGTACCATTTGGGAGGCAGCCTAACGTTCTGGTAATAAGGTATTCATGGAGTATTCAGCTGGTTAACGGGCAATTTGTATCATTAAGGGTCCTCATTCTGTTGATGTACATATAAGGCGTCCCTGCTAACGCCTGCGTTAAAGTGACAATATTAGTACCCATAACACCAGATGTTGTTATGTTGGTACGTTCTCTGTTGCTGTTGAACTAGACAGTCTGATTGACAACAGACAGCCGTCATAACGTCAACCCAATACACAAACAACAACAGAACTCTTACATAAGTGAGATTCATTAAATGAGACTGAGTAGATCCAATGATCGAGATCGCCTCCTTCAACCTGACATTGTAAAATACAAGTCCGGTGTTGTTTTGGTTAGGAGAAAGTTACCAAGCTTGGAACTCAATTCAGAGGGTACCATCATCTGTATGTATGTAACTGTGTAAGGTAGGACTCAACATCACACTTGGTCCTGGCCCTGAGAGGGGGTATGGGTTATGAGTTATGGATTATGGGGTATGGGTTATGGGGTATGGGTTATGAGTTATGGGTTATGGGTTATGAGTTATGGGGTATGGGTTATGAGTTATGGGTTATGGGGTATGGGTTATGAGTTATGGGTTATGGGGTATGGGTTATGAGTTATGGGTTATGGGGTATGGGTTATGGGTTATGGGTTATGGGTTATGAGTTATGGGTTATGGGGTATGAGTTATGGGTTATGGGTTATGGGGTATGGGTTATGGGGTATGGGTTATGGGGTATGGGTTATGAGTTATGGGTTATGGGTTATGGGTTATGGGTTATGGGTTATGAGTTATGGGTTATGGGTTATGGGGTATGGGGTATGGGGTATGGGGTATGGGGTATGGGGTATGGGTTATGGGTTATGGGTGTGTGTTTAGTATGTAGCTTTCTTCAGGACTCACCAGCACACTTGGTCCTGGCCCTGAGAGGAGGCCCCGGGGCCCCAGTCCCTCCATCCAGGGGTCTGGTCAACAGCACACTGATCTCATAGTCTGTGTCTGGGGTCAGGTGGCCAATCTTATGGGTGGTCTTGTCCACTGGCTGCAGGTCATACATGGTCCCTGACATGGTGCGGTACTCCACCTGGGATAGGGGGTTGGAAGTTAGCTTAAGATACTGTATACACCTGTGCTGCCCAATCCAGATCCTGATTATTAGCCTAGCGCTAACACACCTGATTTAACTAATTCACTCATCATCAAGCATTTGATGAGCGGAACCATGCGAAACATTTGCAATCCTTTGGTTTCCCAGGACCAGGATTGGAGAACACTGCTATAAACACTATTGTCCAACGCATCTGATTATTGTTTAAGGCACCCTACTCCCCCTATATAGTGCACTACATTTGCAGACACATTGAAGTAGTACACTATATAGAAAATGTGTGTGTACCTGTCCCCATTCCAATGAAAACCACAACTAAGTAGAAATACCTCTCGGTCGATGATTGGCCCGTCTCCGTTGATGGAGTTGGCGTTGAGCTGGATCCACAGGTAGGTGGCGCCGACAGCCGTTAGCTGGGGGGGAGCGATGGGCACCGGGGGCTCTTGGGGAACAGAAGACGAGTGAAGTGATATAAGTCATACTTGGAGTAATAGTGGAACAGAGAAGAAGAAATGAGGAGAGAGATGCGACTCCCTTTCACTGCAATAAGATAAGTGTAGAAAAATGACAGGCAATGGATAGAATGTGGAAACAGTAACACAAACAAACGCAATACTAGGTTCAAAGACGTAGGTTCAGAAATGTCCAGCATATAAATGTGTAGGGCTGTTGCCCTTGAGTACAGAGTGTCTTGTGTAGAAAGTGTCTTGAGTACAAAGTGTCTTGGGTACAGAGTGTCTTGGGTACAAAGTGTCTTGGGTACAGAGTGTCTTGGGTACAGAGTGTCTTGGGTACAAAGTGTATTGGGTTCAAAGTGTCTTGGGTACACAGTGTCTTGGGTACAGAGTGTCTTGAGTACAAAGTGTCTTGGGTACAAAGTGTCTTGGGTACAAAGTGTCTTGGGTACAAAGTGTCTTGGGTACACAGTGTCTTGGGTACAAAGTGTCTTGGGTACAGAGTGTATTGGGTACAGAGTGTATTGGGTACAGAGTGTCTTGGGTACAGAGTGTCTTGGGTACAGACTGTCTCACCAGGAGTATCAAACTCATTTTGATGAGTTTTCTGCTAAATGACTAATTATTATATTTTGCCCCGGGGGGGCGCTTTCGGTCTTCAACGAGGTCTGGAGGGCTGCAATGAAAATGTGTTAAATGTCCTCGCCATCTAGCCATCTAGCCATCTAGACATCTAGCCATCTAGCCATCTAGCCATCTAGACATCTAGCCATCTAGACATCTAGCCATCTAGCCATCTAGCCATCTAGCCATCTAGCCATCTAGACATCTAGACATCTAGACATCTAGACATCTAGACATCTTTTTTGGGAAATGTTCTATTCTCCCTGACTGTCCAGCTTTCATTTAGGTGATTATTAGCGAACTAGACAGCGTCAAGAAACTGTATGAATGTAGGTCCATTATCATTTATACACAGTTTTTGATTTGGTTTTAGTCATTTTAAAGTATATTTAGTTCATTAAAAAAAGAATATAATAATAATAATAATAATAATCATGTTTTAATCATGTTTTAATCAAACCTCTGAGACGACTGATGTATAGAGCTGCCCTCTGAGCCTTAACCACTCAATTAGGGGCTCTGTGAGGCCGGACTGTCAGGTGTGTGTGTGTGTGTGTGTGTGTGTGTGTGTGTGTGTGTGTGCGTGTGTGTGTGTGTGTGTGTGTGTGTGTGTGTGTGTGTGTGCGAGCGTGTGTGTGTGTGTGTGTGTGTGTGTGTGTGCGTGCGTGTGTGTGTGCGTGTGTGTGTGTGTGTGTGTGCGCGTGTGTGTGTGTGTGTGTGTGTGTGTGTGTGCGTGTGTGTGTGTGTGTGTGTGTGTGTGTGTGTGTGTGTGTGTGTGTGCGTGCGTGCGTGTGTGTGTGCGTGCGTGCGTGCGTGCGTGCATGTGTGTGTGTGTGCGTGTGTGTGTGACATAATAGTGAGTCACTATCAAACACTGTAAATCTCCTCATTCTGCGTCTCAAGTCCTCTGCCTGTTGTTTCTGCCATAACAGCCATCATTAACGCAGTTGGGAGTGAATTCAGGACGATTACATGATTCCCTATCCATAACATACAGACGTATGATCTTGTCTCATAATTATAAGTCTCCCAATAGCCAATGGTATAAAACCAGGGCAATGCTTAGGCATCTTCCCCCAGTTCACGTTACTACAATAGTCCTGGTCCCAGCAGCCTGTCTGAGTGCCTCTAATGAGACTCACGCGTGTAACAGAGTAATGCTATCAGCTGCTTCACTGGGCTGGATGTGGTTGTCATGGAGACACTTCCAGACATATTAGTTAGAGGAAGGGCTCAGTCCGAAACGATGCTCTGTGACACACTACTCTACCCATGTAGTGCACTACTCTACCCATGTAGTGCACTACCCTACCCATGTAGTGCACTACCCTACCCATGTAGTGCACTACTCTACCCATGTAGTGCACTACCCTACCCATGTAGTGCACTACCCTACCCATGTAGTGCACTACTCTACCCATGTAGTGCACTACTCTACCCATGTAGTGCACTACTCTACCCATGTAGTGCACTACCCTACCCATGTAGTGCACTACTCTACCCATGTAGTGCACTACTCTACCCATGTAGTGCACTACCCTACCCATGTAGTGCACTACTCTACCCATGTAGTGCACTACCCTAACCATGTAGTGCACTACCCTACCCATGTAGTGCACTACTCTACCCATGTAGTGCACTACCCTACCCATGTAGTGCACTACTCTACCCATGTAGTGCACTACTCTACCCATGTAGTGCACTACCCTACCCATGTAGTGCACTACCCTACCCATGTAGTGCACTACTCTACCCATGTAGTGCACTACCCCACCCATGTAGTGCACTATCCCTACCCATGTAGTGCACTACTCTACCCATGTAGTGCACTACTCTACCCATGTAGTGCACTACTCTACCCATGTAGTGCACTACCCTACCCATGTAGTGCACTACCCTACCCATGTAGTGCACTACTCTACCCATGTAGTGCACTACCCTACCCATGTAGTGCACTACCCTACCCATGTAGTGCACTACCCTACCCATGTAGTGCACTACTCTACCCATGTAGTGCACTACCCTACCAGAGCCGTATGCGTCTCTGGTGCAATGTATAGGGGATAGTGTCATTTGAGAAGAAGGGTGTATGGAGTGGTAGTGACTGGGTAACAGAGAGACAGGAAGGGTGTATGGAGTGGTAGTGACTGGGTAACAGAGAGACAGGAAGGGTGTATGGAGTGGTAGTGACTGGGTAGCAGAGAGACAGGAAGGGTGTATGGAGTGGTAGTGACTGGGTAACGGAGAGACAGGAAGGGTGTATGGAGTGGTAGTGACTGGGTAGCAGAGAGACCGTGAAAAACCCAGCAGCGTTGCAGTTCTTGACACAAACCGGTGTGCCTGGCACCTACGACCATACCGCATTCAAAGGCACTTAAATATTTTGTTTTGCCCATTCACCCTCTGAATGGCACACAATACACAATCCATGTCTCAATTGTCTCAAGGCTTAAAAATAATTATTTAACCTGTCTCCTCCCCTTCATCTACACAAGTGACATCAATAAGGGATCATATCTTTCACCTGGATTCACCTGGTCAGTCTATGTCACGGAAAGAGCAGGTGTTCCTAATGTTCTGTACACTTAGATGACTCTATGTACAACTAGGTCTACACGATATGACCGTAGAGCTCCAGATGATTGGAAGAACCAGAGAGGTTGCAGCATCCTACTATTGAGTAATGTTTGGTCAAATATAGTGTAGTAGCATTCTGCAGTGATACACCATCCAATATGGTTTGGGCTTAGTGGGACTATCATTTGTTTTTCAACAGGACAATGACCCAACACACCTCCAGGCTGTGTAAGGGCTATTTTACCAAGAGTGATGGAGTGCTGCATCAGATGACCTGGCCTCCACAATCCCCCGACCTCAACCAAATTGAGATGGTTTGGGATGAGTTGGACGGCAGAGTGAAGGAAAAGCAGCCAACAAGTGCTCAGCATATGTGGGAACTCCTTCAATACTGTTGGAAAAGCATTCCAGGTGAAGCTGGTTGAGAGAATGCCAAGAGTGTGCAAAGCTGTCATCAAGGCAAAGGGTGGCTATTTGAAGAATCTCAAATATAAAATATATTTTGATTTGTTTAACACTTTTCTGGTTACTACATGATTCTGTATGTGTTATTTCATAGTTTTGATGTTTTCATTTTTATTCTACCATGTAGAAAATAGTAAAAATAAAGAAAAACCCTTGAATGAGTACGTGTTTATCTGGACAGGTGTTTGTATAGCTATATATGGACAGGTGTGTTTATAGATATATTAGATGGAGTGTGCTACTGTTGACTAATGGTGACTGGTTCTTAGCTTACAGATGGTTGTCCCACTCTGACCTGGGCCACTAGGTCTGTATCCCCCATGTAATCCCCAGCTCCCACCAGGCTTCCACCTTGCGAGTCAAACATCACCTAAAACGAACCAGCTAATCCACACGCTTCTCCCCACAGTCTCTCAGATGCTCACACACTGAGCCAGTCTGGTGGTGTAAGCCACTGAGGTGAGAACAGGCCATTGGGAATGGTGGGTGTCTCGGGATGAAACTTAACGTGTTGTTTGTTTAATATTGGGGGTAAATCAGCTATCTGTTTAAGAGAGATTTGGCCAACCAGACGGCATATGGTTAATTTTAATTAAAAGGGGTTGTTGTGTTGATTTAAGCCCATGATGTGTTTAGGTGATGAGTTTGAAGTATAATTTCCAGTATTGATTTTATGTTTTAGTCTGAAGATTACATTTTAACGTGGACATTTAAACCCTTTGTAGATTGAGCTGTAAACAGTTTTACAGAGTTAACTCTGGATTAGCAAGGACATATAAAATGAGTCCTGTAGTATTTATCAAGGCTACCTGGAAGAAAGCACAAATGCATTTCTGTTATACTAACCCGGTTATAATGCCTGTGTATTGTTAAGACTTTATAAATAACCAGCCCGTCAATCACATAGCCAATCAGGCATAGTCCAGGACACCTGCTATGAGCGAGGACCCCACAGGGTTCATACATGGTGACTCACAGTCACCCTGTCACAGACAGTCACAGGGCCAATTAGGCATTACCAGCTATAGGTACCATGTACAGGTCTGTTAACTTGGACCAAGCCCTGCTAGGAGGTAACGCTATGGAGAATGTGTGTGTGTGTGTGTGTGTGTGCGTGTGCCTGCTTGTGTGCGTGTGTATGCAAGGTAACTCCATGAAACGGGGAGAGGGCTTTCTGTGTCACTCTGTTAACTAGTCAGGGAAAGAGAGATGAGCATGGCAACCAATGGTAGGTCCTGAGCATGGCAACCAATGGTAGGTCCTGAACATGGCAACCAGAGGTAGGTCCTGAACAAGGCAACCAGAGGTAGGTCCTGAACAAGGCAACCAGAGGTAGGTCCTGAACAAGGCAACCAGTGGTAGGTCCTGAACAAGGCAACCAGTGGTAGGTCCTGAACAAGGCAACCAGAGGTAGGTCCTGAACAAGGCAACCAGTGGTAGGTCCTGAACAAGGCAACCAGAGGTAGGTCCTGAACAAGGCAACCAGAGGTAGGTCCTGAACATGGCAACCAGAGGTAGGTCCTGAACAAGGCAACCAGAGGTAGGTCCTGAACATGGCAACCAATGGTAGGTCCTGTACAAGGCAACCAGAGGTAGGTCCTGAACATGGCAACCAATGATAGGTCCTGAACAAGGCAACCAGAGGTAGGTCCTGAACATGGCAACCAGAGGTAGGTCCTGAACAAGGCAACCAGAGGTAGGTCCTGAACATGGCAACCAGAGGTAGGTCCTGAACAAGGCAACCAGAGGTAGGTCCTGAACATGGCAACCAGAGGTAGGTCCTGAACAAGGCAACCAGAGGTAGGTCCTGAACAAGGCAACCAGAGGTAGGTCCTGAACATGGCAACCAGAGGTAGGTCCTGAACATGGCAACCAGTGGTAGGTCCTGAACATGGCAACCAGAGGTAGGTCCTGAACATGGCAACCAGAGGTAGGTCCTGAACATGGCAACCAGAGGTAGGTCCTGAACAAGGCAACCAGAGGTAGGTCCTGAACAAGGCAACCAGAGGTAGGTCCTGAACATGGCAACCAGAGGTAGGTCCTGAACAAGGCAACCAGAGGTAGGTCCTGAACAAGGCAACCAGAGGTAGGTCCTGAACATGGCAACCAGAGGTAGGTCCTGAACATGGCAACCAGCGGTAGGTCCTGAAGCATCCTATGGATTCAATCCATCCATCAGTGTTGTCAATGGGGCGTGAAGAAATGCAAGATAATACACCACGACTAGGTTGAGTCCCAAATGGCACCGTATTCCCTATAGAGTGCACTACTTTTGACGAGAACCTAATGGGCCCTGGTCAAAAGTAGCACACTTTAAAGGAAATAGGGTGCCATTTGGGACTCATATAATGCCCTACAGCCCTCTATAAAATGCCTCATGTATGTCATAGAGTGTCAAACATCCTGTACTATAGTTACTGGACTCTGTTGGTCCATTTGGTTTGAGCGGACCTGTAGGCCTGTATATACAGTACCAGTTACGTCTAGTCTTATGACTCACCTTATTTACTGGAGGTGTGGTTCATTACGGTCACTTTACACTTTACTGTTCAGTGACATTCGTGTAACTATTAAATTCAGTGTTGTGTGTCTATTACTGAGTCATTATAGGGAAATGTTGACTAATACATCAACAAATACTACTGCTGTAAACATCAAAACATGAGTCAAAGAAAAGCAGCAGCAGCATCACAACGTTGCAAAACATCCCAACATGGTTCAACTCCAAACACAATAGGAGAGACAGTAAGGGATTCCAGCTGAGTGAAACAGGCACGGCGGGTTCTGGAATCCTAAAGATGGGTTCTACAACTGTTAAGATAGGATGTGGAACTGTAAAGATGGGTTCTACAACTGTTAAGATAGGTTGTGGAACTGTAAAGATGGGTTCTAGAACTGTTAAGATAGGATGTGGAACTGTAAAGATGGGTTCTAGAACTGTTAAAGATAGGATGTGGAACTGTAAAGATGGGTTCTAGAACTGTTAAAGATAGGTTGTGGAACTGTAAAGATGGGTTCTAGAACTGTTAAAGATAGGATGTGGAACTGTAAAGATGGGTTCTAGAACTGTTAAGATAGGATGTGGAACTGTAAAGATGGGTTCTAGAACTGTTAAGATAGGTTGTGGAACTGTAAAGATGGGTTCTAGAACTGTTAAAGATAGGATGTGGAACTGTAAAGATGGGTTCTAGAACTGTTAAGATAGGTTGTGGAACTGTAAAGATGGGTTCTAGAACTGTTAAGATAGGATGTGGAACTGTAAAGATGGGTTCTAGAACTTTTAAGATAGGTTGTGGAACTGTAAAGATGGGTTCTAGAACTGTTAAGATAGGTTGTGGAACTGTAAAGATGGGTTCTAGAACTGTTAAAGATAGGTTGTGGAACTGTAAAGATGGGTTCTAGAACTGTTAAAGATAGGATGTGGAACTGTAAAGATGGGTTCTAGAACTGTTAAAGATAGGTTGTGGAACTGTAAAGATGGGTTCTAGAACTGTTAAAGATAGGATGTGGAACTGTAAAGATGGGTTCAAGAACTGTTAAGATAGGATGTGGAACTGTAAAGATGGGTTCTAGAACTGTTAAGATAGGTTGTGGAACTGTAAAGATGGGTTCTAGAACTGTTAAAGATAGGATGTGGAACTGTAAAGATGGGTTCTAGAACTGTTAAGATAGGTTGTGGAACTGTAAAGATGGGTTCTAGAACTGTTAAGATAGGATGTGGAACTGTAAAGATGGGTTCTAGAACTGTTAAGATAGGTTGTGGAACTGTAAAGATGGGTTCTAGAACTGTTAAGATAGGTTGTGGAACTGTAAAGATGGGTTCTAGAACTGTTAAGATAGGTTGTGGAACTGTAAAGATGGGTTCTAGAACTGTTAAGATAGGTTGTGGAACTGTAAAGATGGGTTCTAGAACTGTTAAGATAGGTTGTGGAAATGTAAAGATGTTAATAGCTCAGTTTGTCAGCAGTTTAATCCTCAGAAGGAGGTTTAGAGACAACATCGAAGGGGTAAAATTGAACCCCAGTTGGTTGGCCAGAAAGTGTCAGTGTGTGTGTGCATGTGTGTATGTGTGTGTGTGTGTGTGGGTGTGTGTGTGAATGTGAATGTGCGTGTGCGTGTGGTATGTTAGTGTGTCTATGTGTGTGTGTGTGTGTGTGTGTGTGTGTGCTATATGAGAGCGGACATCACCACACGCCTGGGTCAGCGAGCAGCTGTTGCCACGGTGATATTGACCAGGCAGCCAGCCGGCACGGCGACAGTTGTCCTCTAAATACCACAGCACCTGCCAGGAACGAATGAACACACACACACACACACACACACACACACACACAGACACACACACACACACTAACATACCACACACACACAGTCCACTCAGACACACACATGTGCATCCCCTTACCATCCGTCGACCCCCTCCCACAGATATCAAACAAAAGGCTGTTGCCAAATAACCAACTCATCATCAAGCTTTGATTATTTGAATCAGCTGTGTAGTGCTAGGGCAAAAACCAAAACGTGCACCCAGGGGGGGCCCCAGGACTGAGTTTGGGAAACCCTGGCCTACCGGTTAAGAGCGTTGGGCCAGTAACCGAAAGATAGCTGGTTCGAATCTCCGAGTCGACTAGGTGAAAAATCTGTCGATGTTCCCTTGAGCAAGGCACTTAACCCTAATTGCTCCTGTAAGTCGCTCTGGATAAGAGCATCTGCTAAATGACAAAAATGTGAATGTAAAATGAGTCATGAGTCTCTTGTTAAGATGCAAAAGGTTGCTCTGTTGTGGTGTCAGTTACTTAGATATATAGCTACCAAACACCCCTTAATTATCTGATTATATCCACTGAGAACATCCAGCCTGGGCTCATAGACTACACGTAACATAGTAAACATAATTCCGAGACACTCAATTAGTGTATGTAACGTTTGGTATGGTTACATAAGACAAAAACAAAAGGAAGGTGGTTGGTCGGGGTGGATGGGTAGGCGTATCTCATCATGGACAACTTTAGCATTTTTGCTAATTAGCAACTACTAACTACTTTTCAGCACTTTGCAACTACTTAGCATGTTAGCCAACCCTTCTCCTTAACCCTAACCTTAACCCTAAACTTAACCCCTAAACTTAACCCCTAACCCTAACCCCTAGCCTAGCTAATGTTAACCACCTAGCTAAGATTAGCGTTAGCCACCTAGCTAATGTTAGCCACAACAAATTGGAATTCGTAAAATATCATACGTATTGCAAATTCGTAAATTACAGTACAAATTGCAATTCGTAACATATCATGTGAATTGTAAAGCGTAACATATCATACGAAATGGATGATGGACATCTACAATTGAATACATCCCATATGAAACGTTACATATCATAACTAAATGGAGGGAGACATATTTACGTTGACTATGTTACATCTACACCTGAGTCCAGGTTGCAACAACAGGTGAGTTCATGAAGATGCAAACGGTTGCTACTCTATTGTGGTGTCAGTTGAATGACTTCAGTTGTTAGTTACCCCCCCTCATCAACATCGACTGACTGAGTCTGGCTGAAGACAGTTCAGTTGTTAGTTACCAACCCCCCCTTCATCGTCAACATCGACTGACTGAGTCTGGCTGAAGACAGTTCTGTTGTTAGTTACCAAACCCCCCCCTTCATCGTCAACATTGACTGACTGAGTCTGGCTGAAGACAGTTCTGTTGTTAGTTACCAAACCCCCCCTCTTCATCATCAACATCGACTGACTGAGTCTGGCTGAAGACAGTTCTGTTGTTAGTTACCAAACCCCCCCTCTTCATCATCAACATCGACTGACTGAGTCTGGCTGAAGACAGTTCTGTTGTTAGTCACCGAACCCCCTGAATGTTGTTTACTTCCTGTCAACATCCAGTGAGTCTCACATACAGTCTGAGTCTGGGGCAGTGTCTTACATACCACCCTATGGGCCTAAGAGCCCTGGGCAAATTTAGTGCACTACATAGGGAAGAAGGTGCCATTTGGGACGTATTCTGAGTGTGTTGTCGAGATGCAAGAGGTCCTCATTACGTCTCTCTGACTCCTAATTGGTCCGGCAGCATGAAGAATTGATCCTCTCCTTATCGCTTCTCAGACAGGACATGAGGGTATCCCAAATTGCACCCTATTCCCTATGTAGTGCACTACTTTCTATCAGGACCCATAGCTCTGGTCAACAGTAGTGCACTATATAGGGAATAGGGTGCAATTTGGGACGAAACCCAGGGGTGAAGACAGGACATGGAGAAATGATGAGCTTGACTGCTTTGATTTTCTCTGACTCTTCTCATTAGTGGTGACATAGTCACACCACGCCGAGCATTAGTCAACAATGTGAGGCGCGCTGGGACTCCGGGTAGTTGGAACCAGGGTGAGACACAGAGAGGTGCGCTGGGACTCCAGGTAGTTGGAACCAGGGTGAGACACAGAGAGGTGCGCTGGGACTCCAGGTAGTTGGAACCAGGGTGAGACACAGAGATGGTGAGACTGTGGAGAGAGTAGTTATCCCCCTTTGAAAAGCTACTGGCCGCGTTACAGGAGAGCATACCAGTGTTGTGTTGTTGCATTCTCTGGAAGTAGGCCTATAAGGGCAACGGAAGGAGAGAGAGAGAGAGAGAGAGAGAGAGAGAGAGAGAGAGAGAGAGAGAGAGAGAGAGAGAGAGAGAGAGAGAGAGAGAGAGAGGCAGAGAGAGAGAGAGGCAGAGAGAGAGAGAGGCAGAGAGAGAGAGAGAGAGAGGCAGAGAGAGAGATAGAGAGAGAGAGAGAGAGGCAGAGAGAGAGGCAGAGAGAGAGAGAGAGGGACAGAGAGAGAGAGAGAGAGAGAGGCAGAGAGAGAGAGAGAGAGAGAGAGAGGCAGAGGCTAAGATGTATGTATCAGATGCTCAACATGCTCTTCTCACACCTACTGTAATGGTCCGGGCCTAAACCACACGAAAACAACACTAGACACTATGGAACACAAAGCTTTTACTATCTCATCCTGGAATATCCAAGGTCAGAGGTCATCTGCCTTTGGCCTAAAGAGCAGGAACCCAGACTTCATCAAATAAATTGGAAATACAGACATTGTCATCCTACAAGAAACATGGTATAGAGGAGATGGACCCACTGGTTGCCCTCTAGGTTACCGAGAGCTGGTAGTCCCATCCACCAAACTACCAGGTGTGAAACAGGGAAGGTACTCAGGGGGTATGCTAATTTGGTATAGAGCAGACCTAACCCACTCTATTAAATTAGTCAAAACAGGAAAATGTTACATCTGGCTACAAATTAATAAGGGAATTATCTCAAGAAAAGAAAAATGTCCTCATGTGTGCTACCTGTATCCCCCCAATAGAATCCCCATAATTTAACGATGACAGCTTCTCTAACCTAGAGGGGAGATCAACCATTTCCAGACCCAGGGACATGTACTAGTCTGTGGCGGCCTAAATGACAGGACTGGACGAGAACATGACACTCTTAGCACACAGGGCGATACACATCTACCTGGAGGTGACAGCATTCCCTCCCCCATATGCCCCCCTAGGCACAACTACGACAACATAACCAACAAAAACGGGTCACGACTCCTGCAGCTCTGTCGCACACTAGGTCTGTACGTATTCAATGGTAGGCTTCGAGGGGACTCCTACGGTAGGTACACCTACAGCTCATCCCTTGGCATAAGTTACAAAATGGCGCCGGAGGGGATGGCTGCCGTTTTATGGACTCTTAACCAACCGTTCTATTTTGTTAGTTTTTTGTTAGACCAAGCATGCCCCCATTCTCATCGACGGGGCTGTAGTGGAGCAGGTTGAGAGCTTCAAGTTCCTTGGTGTCCACATCACCAACAAACTAACATGTTCCCAGCACACCAAGACAGTCGTGAAGTGGGCCCTACAAAACCTATTCCCCCTAAGGAGACTGAAAAGATTTGGCATGGGTCCTCAGATCCTCAAAAGTTTCTACAGCTGCACCATCGAGAGCATCCTGACTGGTTGCATCACCACCTGGTATGGCAACTGCTTGGCCTCCGACCGCAAGGCACTACAGAGGGTAGTGCGTACGGCCCAGGACATCACTGGGACCAAGCTTCCTGCCATCCAGGACCTCTATACCAGGCGGTGTCAGAGGAAGGCCCTAAAAATTGTCAAAGACTCCAGCCACCCTAGTCATAGACTGTTCTATCTGCTACCGCACGGTAAGCGGTACCGGAGCGCCAAGTCTAGGTCCAAAAGACTTCTAAACAGCTTCTACCCCCAAGCCATAAGACTCCTGAACAGCTAATCAAATGGCTACCCGGACTATCTTTAATTATTTGTTACTTTTATTTCTTCTTATAAATTTTTTTTATGTAATTTTTTTTTTTGGGGGGGGTATTCTTTCTTAAAATTGCATTGTTGGTTAAGGGCTTGTAAGTAAGCATTTCACTGTAAGGTCTACACGTGTTGTATTCGAAGCATGTGACAAATACAATTTGATTTGATTTGTAGATTACTTTATCACTGACCTGAACCCAGAATCTCTCAGAGCGTTCACAGTCAGCCCACTGACACCCCTATCAGATCACAGCAAAATCACAGTCTACTTGAACAGAGCAATACTCAATCATGGGACATCAAAGCCAAAGGAACTGCAGAATATTAAGAAACGCTATAGATCGAAGGAAAGTAGTGTCGAAACCTACCAAAAAACAATTAAGCAACAACAAATTCAACTTCCTGGACAAAACATTTCACTGTAATTGTGACAGTGTAAACTTGGCAGTAGAAAATATAAACAGTATTTTTGACCTCTCAGCTTCAAATACATTTTTTCAAGCAGACATCCTAAGAAAATTAACAACAATGACAAATGGTTAAATGAAGAATGCAAAAACCTAAGAAAGAAATTGAGAAACCTATCCAACCAAAAACAAAGAGACCCAGAAAACCTGAACCTACGCCTTCACTATGGTGAATCACTAAAACAATACAGAAATACACTACGGAAAAAGAAGGAACAGCATGTCAGAAATCAGCTCAATGTAACTGAAGAATCCATAGAATCTATCCACTTCTGGGAAAATGGGAAAACACTAAACAAACAACAACACAAAGAGTTATCTATCCAAAATGGAGGTGTATGGATAAACCACTTCTCCAATCTTTTTGGCCCTATAACAGAGAACAAACAGCAAAAACATATACATGATCAATTAATAATCTTAGAATCAACTATTAAAGACAACCAGAACCCACTGGATTCTCCAATTACATTGAATGAACTGCAGGACAATATACAAACCCTCCAACCCAAAAAGGCCTGTGGTGTTGATGGTATCCTAAATGAAATTATAAAATACACAGACCGCAAATTCCAATTGGCTATACTTAAGTTCTTTAACATCATCCTTAGCTCTGGCATCTTCCCCAATATTTGGAACCAAGGACTGATCACCCCAATCCACAAAAGTGGAGACAAATTTGACCCCAACAACTACCGTGGGATATGCGTCAACAGCCCCACCCTCTTCAACATATATATCAACAAATTGGCGAGGACACTAGAACAGTCTGCAGCACCTGGCCTCAACCTACTAGAATCTGAAGTCAAATGTCTACTGTTTGCTGATGATCTGGTGCTTCTGTCCCCAACCAAGGAGGGCCTACAGCAGCATATAGATCTTCTGCACAGATTCTGTCAGACCTGGGCCCTGACAGTAAATCTCAGTAAGGCAAAAAGGCATTTGGAAAGTATTCAGACCACTTCACTTATTCCACATTTTGTTACGTTAAAGCCTTATTCTAAAATTGATTAAATAGTTTTTTTCCCTCATCATTCTACACACAATACCCCATAATGACAAAGCAAAAACAGGTTTTTAGCATTCAGACCCTTTACTCAGTACTTTGTTGAAGCACCTTTGGCAGCGATTACAGCCTAGATTATTCTTGGGTATGACGCTACAAGCTTGGCACACCTGTATTTGGGGAGTTTCTCCCATTCTTCTCTGCAGATCATCTCAAGCTCTGTCAGGTTGGATGGGGCACATCGCTGCACAGTTATTTTCAGGTCTCTCCTGAGATGTTCAATCGGGTTCAAGTCCGGGCTCTGGCTGGGCCACTCAAGGACATTCAGAGACTTGTCCCGAAGCCACTCCTGCGTTGTCTTGGCTGTGTGCTTAGGGTTGTTGTCCTGTTAGAAGGTGAACCTTCGCCCCAGTCTGAGGTCCTGAGCGCTCTGAAGCGGGTTTCCATCAAAGATCTCTCTGTACTTTGCTCCGTTCATCTTTCCCTAGATCCAGACTAGTCTCCCAGTCCCTGCCGCTGAAAAACATCCCCACAGCATGATGCTGCCACCACCATGCTTCACTGTAGGGATGGTGTCAGGTTTCCTTCAGACGTGACGTTTTGCATTCAGGACAAAGAGTTCAATCTTGGTTTCATCAGACCAGAAAATCTTGTTTCTGTAATTTGCATTTTACTGTCCACTCAGTACCATAAAAGCCTGATTGGTGGACTGCTGCGGAGATGGTTGTCCTTCTGGAAGATTCTCCCATCTCCACAGAGGAACTCTGGAGCTCTGTCAGAGTGACCATTGGGTTCTTGGTCACCTCCCTGACCAAGGCCCTTCTCCCCCGATTGCTCAGTTTGGCCGGCCAGCCAGCTCTAGGAAGAGTCTTGGAGGTTCCAAACTTCTTCCATTTAAGAATGATTGAGGCCACTGTGTTCTTGGGGATCTTCAATGCTGCAGACATTTTTTTAGCTCAATTTCGAGTCTCATAGCAAAGGGTCTGAATGCTTACGTAAATAAGGTATTTCAGTTTGTATTTGTTATACATTTGCAAACATTTCTAAAAAAACTGTTTTCACTTTGTCATTATGGGGTATTGTGTGCAGATTGATGAGGATTTTTATTTATTTAATCCACTTTAGAATAATGTGGAAAAAGTCAAGGGGTCTGAATACTTTCCAAATGCACTGTATAGTCTACATGGAGGGTTTTAACACACATCTAAAATAATAACTCATCTCTCCTTCCATGATGGACATATCGTCTACATGGAGGGTTTTAACACACACATCTATAAAATAATGTAATAGCCTGTATAGATAAAAAGGGGAGGTCCTCACTGTTTTGCTGCTGCCAAACTGGATCTGTTAATAAAGTTTTGGTGATTAAGATATATTTCGAAGCGGTCTCCCAAGCCAA
>NC_059212.1:44505117-44560117 GCF_020615455.1 Coregonus clupeaformis | reverse complement strand
TAATGATTATGTCTCTTCACAGCAAAATCTGCAGAGCTGGGAAGATTGTATCCCCCATATAAATAACATTATATTGGTAGCAAGAATTTTATATAATAATTTAAATTGAAAGATTCTAATTTTTGAATCCGCTGTCGTTTTGCGTGTCAGTTCATAAACACTATGCCATGGGATCGGACGTCAAAGATCTCTTCCCAACTATTTTGCAATCTATATGGGACGGCTGTCAATCCTTTGGTCCTTAAGTGAAACTGATATACTTTTTTATTTATCACAGTTGTCCTTAACCAATTATGTTCTTTAATGCAAGGCCGACAGACAAGTTCCTTACTTTCTCCCCTTCCACTTTCCTCTTCCACTTTTGCGGTAAGGCTGCAATTATTTGGTTGTAATTTTGGGTAGAGCAGACATTTCCATATGTTTTTGTTAGCTGCATGTGCGACATAACTCCACCAGTCCTACCGATGATATCATTTACGAAGATTATACCTTTTTTAAACATTCTGTCAAAAATAAAGGTTTTTTGTCAATTAGTATATTTGAATTTAACCACAATATTTGTTGCATTATTTGTTCTGTCGTTTCTGGAGGATTAAATTGAAATTGCAACCAACTTTCTATGGCTTGTTTTAGAAATAGTGACATTTGGGAGATTATTTCCTTTTCAAATAACTGAAAGTGAGAGGTTGTAATCTGAATAAAGGGAAAAAGGCCTTTCTTGAACATTGGGTGAGACAATCTTTACTAATTTGCTTGAGAACCAGTTCGGATTTAAGTATAACTTTTGTATGACTGAAGCTTTTAGTGATAGGTCTAATGCTTTAATATTTAATAATTTCTGTCCTCCGAATTCATATTCATTATATAAATATGCTCTTTTAATTTTGTCTGGCTTGCCGTTCCAAATCAAATTGAATATTTTTTTCTCATATAATTTAAAAAACTGTTCGCTAGGCGTAGGCAAGACCATAAGCAAATAGGTAAACTGGGATAATACTAAAGAGTTAATCAGGGTGATTTTTCCACAAATTGACAGGCATTTTCCTTTCCATGGTAGTAAGATCTTATCTATTTTTGCTAACTTTCTATTAAAATGTATTGAAGTGAGATCATTTATTTCCTTTGGGATATGTATTCCGAGTATATCCACATCACCATCAGACCATTTTATTGGTAAACTACATGGTAATGTAAAAATTAAATTTTTTAGTGATCCAATACGTAATATAGTACATTTGTCATAATTTGGTTGTAATCCAGAGAGGTTAGAAAATGTATCTAGATCCTCTATGAGGCTGTGGAGGGATTCTAGTTGTGGATTTAAAAGAAAACATGAGTCATCAGCGTACAATGACACCTTTGTTTTTAAGCCCTGTATTTCTAATCCTCTGATATTATTATTGGATCTGATTTTAATAGCTAACATCTCGATGGCCACAATAAATAGATATGCCGATAGTGGACAACCTTGTTTCACTCCTCTTGACAGTTTAAAACTTTCTGAGAAATAGCCATTATTTACTATTTTACACCTAGGGTTACTATACATGATTTTGACCCATTTTATAAGAGATTCTCCAAAATTTAAATGCTCCATGCATTTATATATAAACCCCAGTCGAACTTTATCAAATGCCTTTTCGAAGTCTGCTATGAATAGCAGGCCTGGTTTCCCATATTTTTCATTGTGTTCTATTGTTTCCAATACTTGCCTTATATTATCTCCAATGTATCTTCCATGTAAAAAACCTCTCTGATTAGAATGAATAATATCCGACAATGAATAATATCCGACAATATGGAATGGGTCTTACTCCTTTAGGGTGGAATGGGTCTTACTCCTTTAGGGTGGAATGGGTCTTACTCCTTTAGGGTGGAATGGGTCTTACTCCTTTAGAGTGGAATGGGTCTTACTCCTTTAGGGTGGAATGGGTCTTACTCCTTTAGGGTGGAATGGGTCTTACTCATTTAGAGTGGAATGGGTCTTACTCCTTTAGGGTGGAATGGGTCTTACTCCTTTAGAGTGGAATGGGTCTTACTCCTTTAGGGTGGAATGGGTCCGTCTCCTTTAGGGTGGAATGGGTGTGTCTGCTCCACTGGGTCAATGGCAGGACTTTATAGAGTACACACATCCCAGGCCACTTCTGAATCATTTCATTGTTGTTGTTTATGTGTTTTTCATGTGCTTTTATTCATGAAGGTCATGCAGGGTTTGGGGAATGTTGGGGCTATTTCAGTTGTTCTATTGTAGTTCCATTTTACAATCCACCACAAGCACTTGAACGTAATGTAAAAGGTTTGGAGGAGAGTGAATGATGTCTACAGTATATACGTTTAATGGTGAATTCTCCATAGTTGGACATTACAGTATTTACGTTTAATGGTGAGTTCTCCATAGTTGGACACTACAGTATTTACGTTTAATGGTGAGTTCTCCATAGTTGGACACTACAGTATTTACGTTTAATGGTGAGTTCTCTATAGTTGGACACTACAGTATTTACGTTTAATGGTGAGTTCTCCATAGTTGGACACTACAGTATTTATGTTTAATGGAGAGTTCTCCATAGTTGGACATTACAGTACTTACGTTTTATGGTGAGTTCTCCATAGTTGGACGACTTCAATGACAGTACTCGGTAGCGTCGAGTTAATGGTGAGTTCTCCATAGTTGGACACTACAGTATTTATGTTTAATGGAGAGTTCTCCATAGTTGGACATTACAGTACTTACGTTTTATGGTGAGTTCTCCATAGTTGGACACCCCGACTCCATTGTCAGAATGGACAATACATCGGTAGCGTCCAGAGTCTCCCTTAGTGGTGTTCTCCACGTCGAAGGTCCCAATGAAGCGTCGGTTGTTCCACGGCTTAGTAGACTTCATAGGGGCCTCGCGTCCACCAAGACCCTGTTAGAACACAGTCAGGGGTTAAAGGTCGTTTAGTGGACTTCATAGGGGCCTCGCGTCCACCAATACCCTTGTAGCATCTGATAATGTAGTAAAAATGCCAATAATGCCTTGACGATCATGAAACGTCCCCTTGACCATCATGAAACGTCCCCTTGACCATCATGAAACGTCCCCTTGACCATCATGAAACGTCCCCTTGACCATCATGAAACGTCTCCTTGACGATCATGAAACTTGACCATCATGAAACGTCTCCTTGACGATCATGAAACTTGACCATCATGAAACGTTCCCTTGACCATCATGAAACGTGTCCCTTGACCATCATGAAATGTTCCCTTGTGGTCATTGAATGTCCCATGGATAACATCCTACCACTTTTCATAACGTTCCCTAATGGACATCAAAATACCTTATTACGACCCTATACTGCGATCAAACCGGGACCCGTACTGAACGTCTTCTTATGGTCCTGAGGTTAATGTTTTACTGTTCCTAGAGTGGGATAACGTCTCACTGAAACCCTTAAAGGGACCTAATGGGAACGTTACCGAAGACCTTAAGACGTCCCCTGTTTGCTGGGAACCCAGTTGTAGACTGAACTGAACCACACCAGAGAGAGGGAGGCGAAGCGAGACCCATATCTCTAACCACAATCTGTCCACGTTAAGCAGATCCTTAATTATTAAGCAGGTGAGGAGTTTTTGTATGGGGGGGGGCAATGACAGAGTATCAAATTTAGTCAAGATGAACATGAATTGCTTATTTGATCGAATAAATGTTTCGTAATGCTCAGGTTGTTACGAGTGTACTGATATAAGTGTGATGCACGTGACGTCCCGGCAACTTCAAGAATAAACACATATATATCGGAGTTGTTGTTCCTGTTGAAATTCAAGACGGGCTAATGTGTATTCACGAGGTCGATGAATTTGAAATACCTTCGCTACGGAATTCAGGTGGTTGACGACAACACCCATCATCGAATATTCAACACCCTTCATCTTTCATATCGGAATTGCGCCTTTTGTTCACGCGCGTATCTACCCTCTCATTGGCTAGAATTGTCCCACCTGATCTCGCCCTCCATCTTTAAGGGCATGTATTTAATCTTGTCAACATAAAGGATCATCTTTGACCATAACCCTCTCTGACTGTCATAAGGGCTGGTGTTGATGGGGAATGTCAGGCGGTGTGGGCGGGGCTATGCCTGCAGGGCTGGGGGGAGAGGAGGAGGGTTGACATGAGTCTGGTTCCATCTCTGTAAAGGCAAAGTGGCCTGGTCAACCCTGGGATAAGGAGCAGTGAAACTCCTGTTGAATATTTTTGGGATCATTAGAATTTGGCTAATCACGTGACTGCAAGGTGTGTCTTCAAACTGAGGAGCTTTTTTTTCTATTTTCTCTGACGACAGGATGTTTGTGGTCGGAACAGAAGTACAATAGCAAAAGTGTGTGTGTGTGTTTTGTGCTCACATGAGTGTGTGTGTAGTTATGAGTGTCATCCCCCCCCCCTCCAGCTGTCACCCCTACACAGCACCACCACAGGCAGATGGGGGACATTTGTTCATTAGAGATATTTCTCCATTAGTGTCATCAGGGGACTTGACTTAATGTTTGTGTTGCTGCTCTTCTGCTAACGAGGAGCTGTTTGTTAAAGTGATGGAATATCTGGCGACTAGACCTCTACCACTCTGCTGCCCCACACACACTGTCCCTCTGTGTTCTGTTGACAGTACAATGGAAGGTTAGAGTCAGGGGTTAAAGGTCAGGACAAGGTGTTGTAGTCACCTGTAACCAGAGGTTGAAGTTGTCCCTCTGTCGTCCGTTGACAGTACAGTGGAAGGCGGCCGTCTGTCCAGCGTTGACCTCTACACCCTTTATGGTCAGGAAGTGAGGGGTGTTCACTATAAATACACAAACAAACATATATACATATATATATATTAATATACAGTAATATATATTTATATTAATATACAGTATATATATATATATACAGTACCAGTCAAATGTTTGGACACACCTACTCATTCCAGGGTTTGTCTTTATTTTTACTATTTTTTACATTGTATAATAATAGTGAAGACATCAAAACTATGAAATAACACATATGGAATCATGTAGTAACCAAAAAAGTGTTAAACAAATCAAAATATATTTTAAATTTGAGATTCTTCAAATAGCCACCCTTTGCCTTGATGACGGCTTTGCACACTCTTGGCATTCTCTCAACCAGATTCATGAGGTAGTCACCTGGAATGCATTTCAATTAACAGGTGTGCCTTCTTAAAAGTACATTTGTGGAAATTCTTTCCTTCTTAATGCGTTTGAGCCAATCAGTTGTGTTGTGACAAGGTAGGGGTGGTATACAGAAGATAGCCCTATTTGGTAAAAGACCAAGTCCATATTATGGCGAGAACAGCTCAAATAAGTAAAGAGAAACGACAGTCCATCATTACTTTAAGACATGAAGGTCAGTCAATACGGAACATTTCAAGAACTTTGAACGTTTCTTCAAATGCAGTCGCAAAAACCATCAAGCGCTATGATGAAACTGGCTCTCATGAGGACCGCCACAGGAAAGGAAGACCCAGAGTTACAGCAGAGGTAACTCTGGGTCTTCCTTTGCTGTCGTGGGTCCTCATGAGAGCCAGTTTTCACTTTGTCATTATGGGGTATTGTGTGTAGCTTGATGAGGATTTATTTTATTTAATCAATTTCAGAATAAGGCTGTAGCGTAACAAAATGTAGAAAAAGGGAAGGGGTCTGAAAACTTTCTGAATGCACCGTATATCATTCTATATTATATATTTAATTAGAAGACATAAGCTGTGTTCGAATACCCATACTAACATACTGTATACTACATACTTAATGAGTATATACTACATGCTATATACTATTAGTTCATTTTAGTATACTGTAAACGAACGGTATCGTTTCAGTTGAGCATACAAGCGCTTCGCCTGTCTACCGGAAGTTGATACTGTTGCTATGCAACAGTTAGCATAACAAATTACTAGCTAGACATTTTGCGACTTCGGGTGTGTTCTTAAATTCAATCTGGAGTGCCAGACTGCGCTCTGGGCGTTTGTGAATTCAGAGCGTTGTCAGATTGTCCATTTGTAAATTCAGAGCTCTTCGCTCTCGGAGCGTTTCAGAGCGCACACTGGATGCTCTGGCCGAGGAGTAGGGTCGATTAGAGCGTTCTGACCTTACAACGGCAGTCAAGCACCCAAGCTAACTGGTTAACATTGGCTAGCTTGCTAGCTACTTCCAGACACAAATGAGAGAACACCTCACTCTGACCATTTTACTCGCCCTAGCAGAGCTGGTTAGTCTGTTTTCATGTTATCCAGAGCATTGGTGACTGTAACTATGCTGCTGGCAACAATTTAATTACGCTTTTTTGCCGACGTTTACTGACACCATTCAACGGGTGTTGAGCGTTCGTTAATTCATCACTTATTCTGCGCTCTGGTACACTCAGACGAGAGTGCTCTGAAATCGGAGTAGATAGCCAGAGCGAATTTACGAAAGCACCCGAATGTCCATTGAGAACGCACAACGACTATACCAGTTAGCTAACCTAAGAATAACGGGAATAATCAAGTCAATAAACGTTGGGTAGTTAGTTAGAGAGCATATAGTTAATATACTGGCAAGTTTGATTGAATTATTAGCCAACTAACGTTAGTTATCTAGCTAACATACCGGTACATACTGCTGTAATGATATGCTATGCGGTTCGTAAGGCTAGCGTAGCTAACAAATTGTCAGCCAACATAACGTGTAAGGTAACTTATTTGAAAAGTCATTGCTCAACATGTCTTCTAAAATGCTGTGTTGTAAGGGGAGGCAAAGGACCACACAGGCAGTACTAATCACACCTCAGAGCTAGCCGATATCCCACACGGTCATATTAAACACAAAGTGAATTGCCTCTGTTCCACTAGGACCTATATTTTGTAAAAATATAATAATATGCCATTTATCAGACGCTTTTATCCAAAGCGACATACAGTCATGTGTGCATACATTTTTGTGTATGGGTGGTCCCGGGGATCGAACCCACTACCCTGGCGTTACAAGCGCCGTGCTCTACCAGCTGAGCTACAGAGGACCACAAATGGCACCCTATTCCATATATGGCCTCCCGAGTGGCGCAGCGGTCTAAGGCACTGCATCTCAGAGCTCGAGGCATCACTACAGACCCCCTGGTTCGATTCCAGGCTGTATCACAACCGGCCGTGATTGGGGGTCCCATAGGGCGGCGCACAATTGGCACAGCGTCGTCCGGTTTTGGCCGGTGTAGGCCGTCATTGTATATAAGAATTTGTTCTTAACTGACTTGCCTAGTTAAATAAAGGTCAAATAAATAAAAAATAGTGCACTACTTTTGGCTCTGGTCAATTGGAATGCACCCCATACGTACGAATATCGCTCAGAGAGAAACCCGACCATCACTCACTAAGCGGCGTATTGATCCGTTCACATTTCTACACTTAAGCGCCTACCACGTCGTCGTCATGGTGACAAGTGTTTTCATTGATCAACTTCTGCTACATTTGTATGCAGCGCAGAAACTTGTGCCTTACTATGGAAATCCATCTCATTGACATAACATTTATAGGAATTTAGCTACTGGATCCTGTGAACATTTGCATGTGTGTGCATATGTGTGTGTTAGAGCGTGTGATTGTTTGGTCACCAGATAGTTTGCATATAA
Organism: Coregonus clupeaformis; assembly: GCF_020615455.1. Classification (NCBI taxonomy): domain Eukaryota; kingdom Metazoa; phylum Chordata; class Actinopteri; order Salmoniformes; family Salmonidae; genus Coregonus; species Coregonus clupeaformis. Next base: position 44,552,474 of record NC_059212.1, on the reverse strand, counting down.
CAACCTGATCTGTGCTCTGTGTGATATAGCATTGATTATTAAAGCTTGTAAGCTACCTGTGATTTAATTGATGGAGAGACATGATAGTATTGATTGTAGCTGAGATTGCAGAACATACCACTGGAGCTCATAACTATTCAGACCCTTTGCTATGAGACTCGAAATTGAGCTCAGGTGCATCTTGTTTCCATTGATCATCCTTGAGATGTTTCTACAACTTGATTGGGGTCCACCTGTGGTAAATTCAATTGATTGGACATGATTTGGAAAGGCACACACATCTATATAAGGTCCCAGAGTTGACAGTGCATGTCAGAGCAAAAACCAAGCCATGAGGTCAAAGGAATTGTCCGTAGAGCTCCGAGACAAGATTGTGTCGAGGCACAGATCTGGGGAAGGGTACCAAAACATTTCTGCAGCGTTGAAGGTCCCCAAGAACACAGTGGCCTCCATCATTCTTAAATGGAAGAAGTTTGGAACCACCAAGACTCTTCCTAGAGCTGGCCGCCCGGCCAAACTGAGCAATCGGGGGAGAAGGGCCTTGGTCAGGGAGGTGACCAAGAACCCAATGGTCACTCTGACAGAGCTCCAGAGTTCCTCTGTGAAGATAGGAGAACCTTCCAGCAGTGATGCTCCCCATCCAACCTGACAGAGCTTGAGAGGATCTGCAGAGAAGAATGGGACAAACTCCCCAAATACTGGTGTGCCAAGCTTGTAGCGTCATACCCAAGAAGACTCGAGGCTGTAATCGCTGCCAAAGGTGCTTCAACAAAGTACTAAGTAAAGGGTCTGAATACTTATGTAAATGTGATATTTCCGGGTTTAAAAAAATAAAATACATTTGCAAACAATTCTGAAAACCTGTTTTTGCTTTGTCATTATGGGGTATTGTGTGTAGATTGATGAGGGGGGAAAAAACAATTTAATTCATTTTAGAATAAGACTGTAACGTAACAAAATGCGCCTCCTGAGTGGCGCAGTGGTCTAAGGCACTGCATCGCAGTGCTAACTGTGCCACTAGAGATCCTGGTTCGAATCCAGGCTCCGTTGCAGCCGGCCGCGACCGGGAGACTCATGGGGCGGCGCACAATTGGCCCAGCGTCGTCCAGGGTAGGGGAGGGAATGGCCGGCAGGGTTGTAGCTCAGTTGGTAGAGCATGGCGTTTGCAACGCAAGGGTTGTGGGTTTGATTCCCACGGGGGGCCAGTATAAAAAAATATATATGTATTCACTAACTGTAAGTTGCTCTGGATAAGAGCGTCTGCTAAATGACTAAAATGTAAAAGGTAAAGGGGTCTGAATACTTTACGAATGCACTATATGTTCAGGTAGCATAGGCTGTGGTACATGCAGAAACACTCACTCTGCATATTATAGTCTACTACCTGTCAAGTAAGTCTGATCAACCAACATGCAATTTTGGTTTATATTCGATTGAGTTGTCAACATATGTGAATTCAACTTGAAATAAACCAAACCTTGAAATCCTATGGTTGATTTGTGGTTGAAATTTGGATTAAAATTAGACGATCTATGGTCTCTTCCTATACACACACACAACCTAAAAAAAAAAAAAAAAAATGCTACAAAAGTGTCATGTATTTAGCAGCCATTACTGCATGTTGTTAAATTATCATTACGGTAGCTCAACCAATGCAGCACTTGCTGTTAAATCCTATTCAGACTGAGTAGCATTGCTTAGTGCTCACAGTTCAATGTAAGAGACCAGAGGATAGATAGGACAGAGGATAGATAGACCAGAGGATAGATAGACCAGAGGATAGATAGGACAGAGGATAGATAGGACAGAGGATAGATAGACCAGAGGATAGATAGACCAGAGGATAGATAGACCAGAGGATAGATAGACCAGAGGATAGATAGGACAGAGGATAGATAGGACAGAGGATAGATAGACCAGAGGATAGATAGACCAGAGGATAGATAGGACAGAGGATAGATAGACCAGAGGATAGATAGGACAGAGGATAGATAGACCAGAGGATAGATAGGACAGAGGATAGATAGACCAGAGGATAGATAGACCAGAGGATAGATAGGACAGATGATAGATAGGACAGAGGATAGATAGACCAGAGGATAGATAGACCAGAGGATAGATAGGACAGAGGATAGATAGGACAGAGGATAGATAGACCAGAGGATAGATAGACCAGAGGATAGATAGACCAGAGGATAGATAGGACAGAGGATAGATAGACCAGAGGATAGATAGACCAGAGGATAGATAGACCAGAGGATAGATAGGACAGAGGATAGATAGACCAGAGGATAGATATGACAGAGGATAGATAGGACAGAGGATAGATAGACCAGAGGATAGATAGACCAGAGGATAGATAGGACAGAGGATAGATAGACCAGAGGATAGATAGACCAGAGGATAGATAGACCAGAGGATAGATAGACCAGAGGATAGATAGACCAGAGGATAGATAGGACAGAGGATAGATAGACCAGAGGATAGATAGGACAGAGGATAGATAGACCAGAGGATAGATAGACCAGAGGATAGATAGGCCAGAGGATAGATAGACCAGAGGATAGATAGACCAGAGGATAGATAGACCAGAGGATAGATAGACCAGAGGATAGATAGACCAGAGGATAGATAGGACAGAGGATAGATAGACCAGAGGATAGATAGACCAGAGGATAGATAGACCAGAGGATAGATAGGACAGAGGATAGATAGACCAGAGGATAGATAGACCAGAGGATAGATAGACCAGAGGATAGATAGGACAGAGGATAGATAGACCAGGGGATAGATAGACCAGAGGATAGATAGGACAGAGGATAGATAGACCAGAGGATAGATAGACCAGAGGATAGATAGACCAGAGGATAGATAGGACAGAGGCTTTGGCTGGCCAACACTCTTATGGAAAGAGACAATACATAGAGGATTCAAAATAAGGCTATCTGCTATATTTGTTTTCATCCCTCTCTCTCTCTCTCTCTCTCTCTCTCTCTCTCTCTCTCTGTCTCTGTCTCTGTCTCTCTCTCTCTCTCTCTCTCTCTTGTCTCTCTCTCTCTCTCTCTCTCTCTCTCTCTCTCTCTCTCTCTCTCTCTCTCTGTCTCTCTCTCTCTCTCTCTCTCTCTGTCTCTCTCTCTCTCTGTCTCTCTCTCTCTCTCTCTCTCTCTCTGCTCTCTCTCTCTCTCTCTCTGCTCTCTCTCTCTCTCTCTCTCTGTCTCTCTCTCTCTCTCTCTCTCCCCCTCTCTCTCCCTCGCTCTCCCTCGCTCTCCCTCGCTCTCTCCCTCTCTCTCTCTCTCTTGCTCTCTCTCTCTCTCTCTCTCTCTCTCTCTCTCTCTCTCTCTCTCTCTCTCTCTCTCTCTCTCTCTCTCTCCCTCGCTCTCTCCCTCTTGCTCTCTCTCTCTCCCTCTTGCTCTCTCTCTCTCTTTCTCTTTCTCTCTCTCTCTTCCATCTCTCTCTCTCTCTCTCTCTCCTCCATTCCCTCTCTTCCTCTCTCTCGCTCTCATTCTCACGTTCCCTCTCTGTCTCTCTAGGGAGGGAGAGAGAGAAGGAGGGAAGAAGGGAAGGAGGGTGGAAGGGAGGGAGGGAGAGAGAGGGTGGGAGAGAGCGAGAGGGAGGGAGAGAGGAAGGGAAGAGAGGAGGGAGGGAGAGAGAGAGAGAGAGCTGTGAGAAGGCATGTTGTTGTGTGTTCCTAACACCTTGAGAAAGATATAGTGTCTCTGTACTATATTGATATCTGGAGGTGTCAGGAAAAGGACAAGGAGGATAGTATGATGATGTATTTTATATAGGCAGGCAGAGAGGAGAGGGCTTTCTTTGTGTGTGTGTCTGTGTGTGTGCTAATGTGTGTGTGTTGTGGTGTGTGTGTGTGTGTGTGTGAGGGAGACTTACTGCACTGGTGGCCCTGGAGCACCACGTCTTTGATGGCCAGCAGGCCGCGATGGCCGGAGGTCACCACTTCAAACACCATCTGAGGAGACAGGAGACACATCATAACAACACAATGTACACATGTCTTCCAAATGTCACTCACCCTCCCCTCCACCTCCCCAGTCTTCCCCTCCACCTCCCCAGTCCTCCCCTCCACCTCCCTAGTCCTCCCCTCCACCTCCCCAGTCCTCCACCTCCCTAGTCCTCCCCTCCACTCCACCTCCCCAGTCTTCCCCTCCACCTCCCCAGTCCTCCACCTCCCTAGTCCTCCCCTCCACCTCCCCAGTCCTCCACCTCCCTAGTCCTCCCCCTCCACTCCACCTCCCTAGTCCTCCCCTCCACCTCCCCAGTCCCTCCACCTCCCCTAGTCCTCCCCTCTCCTCCACCTCCCTAGTCCTCCCCTCCACCTCCCAGTCCTCCACCTCCCTAGTCCTCCCCTCCACCTCCCCAGTCCTCCACCTCCCTAGTCCTCCCCTCTCCTCCATCTCCCAAGTCCTCCCCTCCACCTCCCCAGTCCTCCCCTCTCCTCCACCTCCCTAGTCCTCCCCTCCACCTCCCCAGTCCTCCACCTCCCTTGTCCTCCCCTCTCCTCCACCTCCCAAGTCCTCCCCTCCACCTCCCTAGTCCTCCCCTCTCCTCCACCTCCCAAGTCCTCCCCTCCACCTCCCCAGTCCTCCCCTCTCCTCCACCTCCCAAGTCCTCCCCTCCACCTCCCCCAGTCCTCCCCTTTCCTCCACCTCCCTAGTCCTCCCCTCTCCTCCACCTCCCAAGTCCTCCCCTCCACCTCCCCAGTCCTCCCCTCTCCTCCACCTCCCCCAGTCCTCCCCTCCACCTCCCTAGTCCTCCCCTCTCCTCCACCTCCCAAGTCCTCCCCTCCACCTCCCCCAGTCCTCCCCTCTCCTCCACCTCCCCAGGCCTCCACCTCCCCAGTCCCCCCCACCTCCCCAGTCCTCCACCTCCCTAATCCTCTCCTCTCCTCCACCTCCCCAGTCCTCCCCCCCCCTCCACCTCCCCAGTCCTCCCCTCCCCTCCACCTCCCCAGTCCTCCCCTCCCCCTCCACCTCCCCAGTCCTCCCCTCTCCTCCACCTCCCCAGTCCTCCCCTCTCCTCCACCTCCCCAGTCTTCCCCTCCACCTCCCCAGTCCTCCCCTCCCCTCTACCTCCCCAGTCCTCCCCCCTCCCTCCACCTCCCCAGTCCTCCCCTCTCCTCCACCTCCCCAGTCTTCCCCTCCACCTCCCCAGTCCTCCCCTCCCCTCCACCTCCCCAGTCCTCCCCTCTCCTCCACCTCCCCAGTCCTCCCCTCCACCTCCCCAGTCCTCCCTCCACCTCCCCAGTCCTCCCCTCTCCTCCACCTCCCCAGTCTTCCCCTCCACCTCCCCAGTCCTCCCCTCCCCTCCACCTCCCCAGTCCTCCCCTCCCTCCACCTCCCCAGTCTTCCCCTCCACCTCCCCAGTCCTCCCCTCCCCTCCCACCTCCCCAGTCCTCCCCTCTCCTCCACCTCCCCAGTCCTCCCTCTCCTCCACCTCCCCAGTCTTCCCCTCCACCTCCCCAGTCTTCCCCTCCACCTCCCCAGTCCTCCCCTCCACCTCCCCAGTCCTCCCCTCTCCTCCACCTCCCCAGTCTTCCCCTCCACCTCCCCAGTCCTCCCCTCCACCTCCCCAGTCCTCCCCTCTCCTCCACCTCCCCAGTCCTCCCCTCTCCTCTACCTCCCCAGTCCTCCCCTCTCCTCCACCTCCCCAGTCCTCCCCTCTCCTCCACCTCCCCAGTCCTCCCCCCTCTCCTCCACCTCCCCAGTCCTCCCCTCTCCTCCACCTCCCCAGTCTTCCCCTCCACCTCCCCAGTCTTCCCCTCCACCTCCCCAGTCCTCCCTCCACCTCCCCAGTCCTCCCCTCTCCTCCACCTCCCCAGTCTTCCCCCTCCACCTCCCCAGTCCTCCCCTCCACCTCCCCAGTCCTCCCCTCTCCTCCACCTCCCCAGTCCTCCCCTCTCCTCTACCTCCCCAGTCCTCCCCTCTCCTCCACCTCCCCAGTCCTCCCCTCTCCTCCACCTCCCCAGTCCTCCCCTCTCCTCCACCTCCCCAGTCCTCCCCTCTCCTCCACCTCCCCAGTCTTCCCCCTCCACCTCCCCAGTCTTCCCCTCCACCTCCCCAGTCCTCCCCTCTCCTCCACCTCCCCAGTCCTCCCCTCCACCTCCCCAGTCCTCCCCTCTCCTCCACCTCCCCAGTCCTCCCCTCCACCTCCCCAGTCCTCCCCCTCCACCTCCCCCAGCCCTCCCCACCTCCTCCACCTCCCAGTCTCCCCCTCCACCTCCCCAGTCCTCCCCTCCACCTCCCCAGTCCTCCCTCCACCTCAGTCTTCCCCTCCACCTCCTCCCCTCCCAGTCCTCCACCTCCTCCTCCACCTCCCCAGCCCTCTCCTCCACCTCCCCAGTCTTCCCCTCCACCTCCCCAGTCTTCCCCTCCACCTCCCCAGTCCTCCCCTCCACCTCCCCAGTCCTCCCCTCCACCTCCCCAGTCCTCCCCTCTCCTCCACCTCCCCAGTCCTCCACCTCCCCAGTCCTCTCCTCCCCTTCCCCAGTCCATCCCTCAGAATGTTGTGAATGCTAGAGATTAGACCTTGGTCAAATCTTTATGTCAAACACTTTCAAATACTTCAACTCCAAGCCAAATCAAACTTACCTCAAACAAGTGTTTGACATAATGTATTTGACCCAGATCTGAGTGAAACATGAAGAGACGACAGATGCGATAGGACATGACAGACTAGGGCGGGTCCCTTCAGAATGTTCCAGTTATGCCCCATGGTTTATATAGATAGTACAGAATTTCCTAGCTATGGTGAGCAGTCACCACTGGGGGTAAGAAATGGAAATGGAATGCCAGTCCTACCCCAAAAAACACACAGAGTGGCATGCCCAGCCTTCACATGTCCCACATTACATCCTCCTCTATAGTTCTGGATTGTACATAGTGATGATATCATTCCTTTCACAGTAGTGAGTAGTGACAGAAAGAGTTGTGCTATGTCCTACCATGCTAGACTTAGACTAGTTTATTTTATATCACCAGTAAGGAAGTAGCACAGTCAGACAGACAGACAGACAGACAGACAGACAGACAGACAGACAGACAGACGGAAAGACAGACAGAACCAAGCAGATACCATTGGGGAGGCAGAATGCGCCGAATACAACAGGTGTAGACATTACAGTGAAATCCTTACTTACAAGCCCTTAACCAACAATGCAGTTGTAAGAAAATAAAATAAAAAAGTAAAACATAGATAAGTAAAAAATAAAAATAGCAAATAAAGAAATGTGATTACAGTAGGGAGGCTATATACAGCTATATACAGGGGGGACCGGTACAGGGTCAATATACAGGCTATATACAGGGGGTACCGGTACAGAGTCAATATACAGGCTATATACAGGGGGTACCGGTACAGAGTCAATATACAGGCTATATACAGCTATATACAGGGGGGACCGGTACAGAGTCAATATACAGGCTATATACAGCTATATACAGGGGGGACCGGTACAGAGTCAATATACAGGCTATATACAGGGGGTACCGGTACAGAGTCAATATACAGGCTATATACAGGGGGTACCGGTACAGAGTCAATATACAGGCTATATACAGGGGGTACCGGTACAGAGTCAATATACAGGCTATATACAGGCTATATACAGGGGGGACCGGTACAGAGTCAATATACAGGCTATATACAGGCTATATACAGGGGGGACCGGTACAGAGTCAATATACAGGCTATATACAGATATATACAGGGGGGACCGGTACAGAGTCAATATACAGGCTATATACAGGCTATATACAGGGGGGACCGGTACAGAGTCAATATACAGGCTATATACAGGGGGGACCGGTACAGAGTCAATATACAGGCTATATACAGCTATATACAGGGGGTACCGGTACAGAGTCAATATACAGGCTATATACAGGGGGTACCGGTACAGAGTCAATATACAGGCTATATACAGGGGGTACCGGTACAGAGTCAATATACAGGCTATATACAGGGGGTACCGGTACAGAGTCAATATACAGGCTATATACAGCTATGTACAGGGGGGACCGGTACAGAGTCAATATACAGGCTATATACAGCTATATACAGGGGGTACCGGTACAGAGTCAATATACAGGCTATATACAGCTATATACAGGGGGGACCGGTACAGAGTCAATATACAGGCTATATACAGCTATATACAGGGGGACCGGTACAGAGTCAATATACAGGCTATATACAGGGGGGACCGGTACAGAGTCAATATACAGGCTATATACAGCTATATACAGGGGGTACCGGTACAGAGTCAATATACAGGCTATATACAGCTATATACAGGGGGGTACCGGTACAGAGTCAATATACAGGCTATATACAGCTATATACAGGGGGGACCGGTACAGAGTCAATATACAGGCTATATACAGCTATATACAGGGGGGACCGGTACAGAGTCAATATACAGGCTATATACAGGGGGGACCGGTACAGAGTCAATATACAGGCTATATACAGGGGGGACCGGTACAGAGTCAATATACAGGCTATATACAGGGGGTACTGGTACAGAGTCAATATACAGGCTATATTATTTTATTTTATTTTTTATTTTATTTTTGTCATTTAGCAGACGCTCTTATCCAGAGCGACTTACAGGAGCAATTAGGGTTAAGTGCCTTGCTCAAGGGCACATCGACAGACTTTTCACCTAGTTGGCTCGGGGATTAGAACCAGCGACCTTTCGGTTACTGGCACAACGCTCTTACCCACTAAGCTACCTGCCGCCCACTAAGCTACCTGCCGCCCACTAAGCTACCTGCCGCTATATACAGCTATATACAGGGGGGACCGGTACAGAGGCAATATACAGGCTATATACAGCTATATACAGGGGGTACCGGTACAGAGTCAATATACAGGCTATATACAGCTATATACAGGGGGGACCGGTACAGAGTCAATATACAGGCTATATACAGGGGGGGACCGGTACAGAGTCAATATACAGGCTATATACAGGGGGACCGGTACAGAGTCAATATACAGGCTATATACAGCTATATACAGGGGGGTACCGGTACAGAGTCAATATACAGGCTATATACAGCTAAGGGGGACCGGTACAGAGTCAATATACAGGCTATATACAGCTAAGGGGGACCGGTACAGAGTCAATATACAGGCTATATACAGCTATATACAGGGGGACCGGTACAGAGTCAATATACCGGCTATATACAGCTATATACAGGGGGGACCGGTACAGAGTCAATATACAGGCTATATACAGGGGGACTGGTACCGAGTCAATATACAGGCTATATACAGGGGGGACCGGTACAGAGTCAATATACAGGCTATATACAGGGGGGACCGGTACAGAGTCAATATACAGGCTATATACAGGGGGTACCGGTACAGAGTCAAAATACAGGCTATATACAGGGGGACCGGTACAGAGTCAATATACAGGCTATATACAGGGGGGACCGGTACAGAGTCAATATACAGGCTATATACAGCTATATACAGGGGGTACCGGTACAGAGTCAATATACAGGCTATATACAGCTATATACAGGGGGTACCGGTACAGAGTCAATATACAGGCTATATACAGCTATATACAGGGGGGACCGGTACAGAGTCAATATACAGGCTATATACAGCTATATACAGGGGGGGACCGGTACAGAGTCAATATACAGGCTATATACAGGGGGGACCGGTACAGAGTCAATATACAGGCTATATACAGGGGGGACCGTACAGAGTCAATATACAGGCTATATACAGGGGGTACTGGTACAGAGTCAATATACAGGCTATATTATTTTATTTTATAATTTTATTTTGTCATTTAGCAGACGCTCTTATCCAGAGCGACTTACAGGAGTCAATTAGGGTTAAGTGCCTTGCTCAAGGGCACATCGACAGACTTTCACCTAGGCTCGGGGATTAGAACAGCGACCTTCGGTTACTGGCACAACGCTCTTACCCACTAAGCTACCTGCCGCCCACTAAGCTACCTGCCGCACTAAGCTACCTGCCGCCCACTAAGCTACCTGCCGCTATATACAGCTATATACAGGGGGACCGGTACAGAGGCAATATACAGGCTATATACAGCTATATACAGGGGGTACCGGTACAGAGTCAATATACAGGCTATATACAGCTATATACAGGGGGGACCGGTACAGAGTCAATATACAGGCTATATACAGGGGGGACCGGTACAGAGTCAATATACAGGCTATATACAGGGGGGACCGGTACAGAGTCAATATACAGGCTATATACAGCTATATACAGGGGGGTACCGGTACAGAGTCAATATACAGGCTATATACAGGGGGGACTGGTACAGAGTCAATATACAGGCTATATACAGGGGGGACCGTACAGAGTCAATATACAGGCTATATACAGCTATATACAGGGGGGACCGGTACAGAGTCAATATACCGGCTATATACAGCTATATACAGGGGGGGCCCGGTACAGAGTCAATATACAGGCTATATACAGGGGGGACTGGTACAGAGTCAATATACAGGCTATATACAGGGGGGACCGGTACAGAGTCAATATACAGGCTATATACAGGGGGGACCGGTACAGAGTCAATATACAGGCTATATACAGGGGGACCGGTACAGAGTCAAAATACAGGCTATATACAGGGGGGACCGGTACAGAGTCAATATACAGGCTATATACAGGGGGGACTGGTACAGAGTCAATATACAGGCTATATACAGGGGGACCGGTACAGAGTCAATATACAGGCTATATACAGGGGGACTGGTACCGAGTCAATATACAGGCTATATACAGGGGGGACCGGTACAGAGTCAATATACAGGCTATATACAGGGGGACCGGTACAGAGTCAATATACAGGCTATATACAGCTATATACAGGGGGGTACCGATACAGAGTCAATATACAGGCTATATACAGCTATATACAGGGGGGACCGGTACAGAGTCAATATACAGGCTATATACAGGGGGGTACCGGTACAGAGTCAATATACAGGCTATATACAGGCTATATACAGGGGGTACCGGTACAGAGTCAATATACAGGCTATATACAGCTATATACAGGGGGACCGGTACAGAGTCAATATACAGGCTATATACAGCTATATACAGGGGGGACCGATACAGAGTCAATATACAGGCTATATACAGGGGGGACCGGTACAGAGTCAATATACAGGCTATATACAGGGGGTACCGGTACAGAGTCAATATACAGGCTATATACAGGGGGGACCGGTACAGAGTCAATATACAGGCTATATACAGGGGGGACCGGTACAGAGTCAATATACAGGCTATATACAGGCTATATACAGGGGGGACCGGTACAGAGTCAATATACAGGCTATATACAGCTATATACAGGGGGGACCGGTACAGAGTCAATATACAGGCTATATACAGGCTATATACAGGCTATATACAGGGGGACCGGTACAGAGTCAATATACAGGCTATATACAGCTATATACAGGGGGACCGGTACAGAGTCAATATACAGGCTATATACAGGGGGTACCGGTACAGAGTCAATATACAGGCTATATACAGGCTATATACAGGGGGGACCGGTACAGAGTCAATATACAGGCTATATACAGCTATATACAGGGGGACTGGTACAGAGTCAATATACAGGCTATATACAGCTATATACAGGGGGACCGGTACAGAGTCAATATACAGGCTATATACAGGGGGGACCGGTACAGAGTCAATATACAGGCTATATACAGCTATATACAGGGGGGACCGGTACAGAGTCAATATACAGGCTATATACAGCTATATACAGGGGGACCGGTACAGAGTCAATATACAGGCTATATACAGGGGGGACCGGTACAGAGTCAATATACAGGCTATATACAGGGGGTACCGGTACAGAGTCAATATACAGGCTATATACAGGGGGACCGGTACAGAGTCAATATACAGGCTATATACAGGGGGGACCGGTACAGAGTCAATATACAGGCTATATACAGGGGGGACCGGTACAGAGTCAATATACAGGCTATATACAGCTATATACAGGGGGGACCGGTACAGAGTCAATATACATGCTATATACAGCTATATACAGGGGGGACCGGTACAGAGTCAATATACAGGCTATATACAGCTATATACAGGGGGGACCGGTACAGAGTCAATATACAGGCTATATACAGGGGGACCGGTACAGAGTCAATATACAGGCTATATACAGGGGGGACCGTTACAGAGTCAATATACAGGCTATATACAGGGGGGACCGGTACAGAGTCAATATACAGGCTATATACAGGGGGTACCGGTACAGAGTCAATATACAGGCTATATACAGCTATATACAGGGGGGACCGGCACAGAGTCAATATACAGGCTATATACAGGGGGTACCGGTACAGAGTCAATATACAGGCTATATACAGGCTATATACAGGGGGTACCGGTACAGAGTCAATATACAGGCTATATACAGGCTATATACAGGGGGGACCGGTACAGAGTCAATATACAGGCTATATACAGGGGGGACCGGTACAGAGTCAATATACAGGCTATATACAGGGGGTACCGGTACAGAGTCAATATACAGGCTATATACAGCTATATACAGGGGGGACCGGTACAGAGTCAATATACAGGCTATATACAGGGGGTACCGGTACAGAGTCAATATACAGGCTATATACAGGCTATATACAGGGGGTACCGGTACAGAGTCAATATACAGGCTATATACAGGCTATATACAGGGGGGACCGGTACAGAGTCAATATACAGGCTATATACAGGGGGACCGGTACAGAGTCAATATACAGGCTATATACAGGCTATATACAGGGGGGACCGGTACAGAGTCAATATACAGGCTATATACAGCTATATACAGGGGGGACCGGTACAGAGTCAATATACAGGCTATATACAGGGGGGACCGGTACAGAGTCAATATACAGGCTATATACAGCTATATACAGGGGGGACCGGTACAGAGTCAATATACAGGCTATATACAGGGGGGACCGGTACAGAGTCAATATACAGGCTATATACAGCTATATACAGGGGGGACCGGTACAGAGTCAATATACAGCTATATACAGGGGGGACCAGTACAGAGTCAATATACAGGCTATATACAGCTATATACAGGGGGAACCGGTACAGAGTCAATATACAGGCTATATACAGGGGGGACCGGTACAGAGTCAATATACAGGCTATATACAGGGGGGACCGGTACAGAGTCAATATACAGGCTATATACAGCTATATACAGGGGGTACCGGTACAGAGTCAATATACAGGCTATATACAGCTATATACAGGGGGGACCGGTACAGAGTCAATATACAGGCTATATACAGGAGGGACCGGTACAGAGTCAATATACAGGCTATATACAGGGGGACCGGTACAGAGTCAATATACAGGCTATATACAGCTATATACAGGGGGGACCGGTACAGAGTCAATATACAGGCTATATACAGGGGGGACCGGTACAGAGTCAATATACAGGCTATATACAGCTATATACAGGGGGGACCGGTACAGAGTCAATATACAGGCTATATACAGGGGGGACCGGTACAGAGTCAATATACAGGCTATATACAGCTATATACAGGGGGGACTGGTACCGAGTCAATATACAGGCTATATACAGGGGGGACCGGTACAGAGTCAATATACAGGCTATATACAGCTATATACAGGGGGGACCGGTACAGAGTCAATATACAGGCTATATACAGCTATATACAGGGGGGACCGGTACAGAGTCAATATACAGGCTATATACAGCTATATACAGGGGGTACCGGTACAGAGTCAATATACAGGCTATATACAGGGGAGACCGGTACAGAGTCAATATACAGGCTATATACAGGGGGGGACCGGTACAGAGTCAATATACAGGCTATATACAGGGGGGACCGGTACAGAGTCAATATACAGGCTATATACAGCTATATACAGGGGGGTACCGGTACAGAGTCAATATACAGGCTATATACAGGGGGGACCGGTACAGAGTCAATATACAGGCTATATACAGGGGGGACCGGTACAGAGTCAATATACAGGCTATATACAGCTATATACAGGGGGGACCGGTACAGAGTCAATATACCGGCTATATACAGCTATATACAGGGGGGGCCCGGTACAGAGTCAATATACAGGCTATATACAGGGGGGACTGGTACCGAGTCAATATACAGGCTATATACAGGGGGGACCGGTACAGAGTCAATATACAGGCTATATACAGGGGGGGACCGGTACAGAGTCAATATACAGGCTATATACAGGGGGGACCGGTACAGAGTCAATATACAGGCTATATACAGGGGGGACCGGTACAGAGTCAATATACAGGCTATATACAGGGGGGACTGGTACCGAGTCAATATACAGGCTATATACAGGGGGACCGGTACAGAGTCAATATACAGGCTATATACAGGGGGGACTGGTACCGAGTCAATATACAGGCTATATACAGGGGGACCGGTACAGAGTCAATATACAGGCTATATACAGGGGGGGACCGGTACAGAGTCAATATACAGGCTATATACAGCTATATACAGGGGGTACCGATACAGAGTCAATATACAGGCTATATACAGCTATATACAGGGGGGACCGGTACAGAGTCAATATACAGGCTATATACAGGGGGTACCGGTACAGAGTCAATATACAGGCTATATACAGGCTATATACAGGGGGTACCGGTACAGAGTCAATATACAGGCTATATACAGCTATATACAGGGGGGGCCGGTACAGAGTCAATATACAGGCTATATACAGGCTATATACAGGGGGGACCGGTACAGAGTCAATATACAGGCTATATACAGCTATATACAGGGGGGACCGGTACAGAGTCAATATACAGGCTATATACAGGGGGGACCGGTACAGAGTCAATATACAGGCTATATACAGGGGATACCGGTACAGAGTCAATATACAGGCTATATACAGGGGGGACTGGTACCGAGTCAATATACAGGCTATATACAGCTATATACAGGGGGGACTGGTACCGAGTCAATATACAGGCTATATACAGCTATATACAGGCTATATACAGGGGGGACCGGTACAGAGTCAATATACAGGCTATATACAGCTATATACAGGGGGGACCGGTACAGAGTCAATATACAGGCTATATACAGGGGGTACCGGTACAGAGTCAATATACAGGCTATATACAGCTATATACAGGGGGGACCGGTACAGAGTCAATATACAGGCTATATACAGCTATATACAGGGGGGACCGGTACAGAGTCAATATTCAGGCTATATACAGCTATATACAGGGGGGACCGGTACAGAGTCAATATACAGGCTATATACAGGGGGGACCGGTACAGAGTCAATATACAGGCTATATACAGCTATATACAGGGGGTACCGGTACAGAGTCAATATACAGGCTATATACAGGGGGTACCGGTACAGAGTCAATATACAGGCTATATACAGCTATATACAGGGGGGACCGGTACAGAGTCAATATACAGGCTATATACAGCTATATACAGGGGGGACCGGTACAGAGTCAATATACAGGCTATATACAGGGGGACCGGTACAGAGTCAATATACAGGCTATATACAGCTATGTACAGGGGGACCGGTACAGAGTCAATATACAGGCTATATACAGGGGGGACCGGTACAGAGTCAATATACAGGCTATATACAGGGGGGGCCGGTACAGAGTCAATATACAGGCTATATACAGCTATATACAGGGGGGACCGGTACAGAGTCAATATACAGGCTATATACAGGCTATATACAGGGGGGACCGGTACAGAGTCAATATACAGGCTATATACAGGGGGTACCGGTACAGAGTCAATATACAGGCTATATACAGCTATATACAGGGGGTACCGGTACAGAGTCAATATACAGGCTATATACAGGGGGGACCGGTACAGAGTCAATATACAGGCTATATACAGGGGGGACCGGTACAGAGTCAATATATAGGCTATATACAGCTATATACAGGGGGTACCGGTACAGAGTCAATATACAGGCTATATACAGGGGGACCGGTACAGAGTCAATATACAGGCTATATACAGCTATATACAGGGGGTACCGGTACAGAGTCAATATACAGGCTATATACAGGGGGGACCGGTACAGAGTCAATATACAGGCTATATACAGGGGGGACCGGTACAGAGTCAATATACAGGCTATATACAGCTATATACAGGGGGTACCGGTACAGAGTCAATATACAGGCTATATACAGGGGGGACCGGTACAGAGTCAATATACAGGCTATATACAGCTATATACAGGGGGTACCGGTACAGAGTCAATATACAGGCTATATACAGGGGATACCGGTACAGAGTCAATGTGCGGGGGCACGGGTTAGTCGAGGTAATTGAGGTCATATGTACATGTAGAGTTAAAGTGACTATGCATATATAATGAACAGAGTAGCAGCAGCGTAAAAGAGGGGGTTGGGGTGGGGGTGGGGGGGGAATGCAAATAGTCCGGGTAGCCATGATTAGCTGTTCAGGAGTCTTATGGCTTGGGGGTAGAAGCTGTTAAGAAGCCTTTTGGACCTAGACTTGGTGCTCCGGTACCGCTTGCCGTGCGGTAGCAGAGAGAACAGTCTATTACTAGGGTGGCTGGAGTCTTTGACCATTTTTAGGGCCTTCCTCTGACACCGCCTGGTATAGAGGTCCTGGATGGCAGGAAGCTCAGCCTTCCTCTGACACCGCCTGGTATAGAGGTCCTGGATGGCAGGAAGCTTGGCCCCAATGTTTTTTATGAATATTGCTAGCAACAACAGAATAAATACATGTTTAATTACATACCTACAGTAGAAAAGAGGATAATATATTACTTCTAATTATGTGAACTCAACTCCTAATATTGAGCAAATTACACTCATCGGCAAGTGCCGCTGGCTGCAAAAGCATACTCCAGTTTACAGTCTAGCTCATAGCCAATCACTCCCCAGTTTACAGTCTAGCTCATAGCCAATCACTCCCCAGTTTACAGTCTAGCTCATAGCCAATCACTCCCCAGTTTACAGTCTAGCTCATAGCCAATCACTCCCCAGTTTACAGTCTAGCTCATAGCCAATCACTCCCCAGTTTACAGTCTAGCTCATAGCCAATCACTCCCCAGTTTACAGTCTAGCTCATAGCCAATCACTCCCCAGTTTACGTTGTAAATAGCAATAAATACGAATTCTTCTATAATATGATAAATTATGTGATGACAACTAAAAGTTTTAGGATGACCTGACAGAGAAGTAATTATCTCAGGTGAAAGACCTTGTTTGGACTTTATAAAAAACATAACGTGTAATTACTGAATAATATCAGCATACCAGGTGGTTTCATTATGACAATCACACACCCACACACACACACACACACACACACACACACACACACAGACGCACACACAGACGCACACACAGACGCACACGCGCACACACGCACACACGCACGCACGCACGCACACACACACACACACACACACACACACACACACACACACACACACACACACACACACACACACACACACACACACACACACAGACGCACAGACGCATTAACACACATGCGCCCATACAGACACACACAATTCCTAGGTTACTATGCAATTACAGACACCTATAATTAACACGTGTTGCTAATTAGATATCATTTTCAGGATTTCGCTTTTTAAATTTTCCTTGTGAGGAAGAGACGGCCCACATATCATTAGTGCCTGCAGAAGTATTTTACCTTGTAGTCAGTTTGGAGGCTGAGACCATTATGTACCACACGCACACGCACACGCACGCGCACGCGCACGCGCACGCGCACGCACACACACACACACACACACACACACACACACACACACACACACACACACACACACACACACACACACACACACACACACACACACACACACACACACACACACACACACACACACACACACACACACACACACTGTGGGGCCTGTAGCCTGTAGCCATAATGAAACAGCCCAGTGGGGCCTAATCTCCCGTTTGGTTGGGAGGTCTAAGAAGGCTCTCTGCATCAATTAACATTTCCTGCTCTGCATCCCAAATGGCACCCTCCTATTCCCTTTAAAGTGCACTACTTTTGACCCGGGCCCACAGGGGATAGGGTGACATTCGGGATGCAACCTTGGTGAGTTCCCTCTCTTCCTCAATGAGACCTAGAAACACCAACAATCAGGGTGTGGAATCACTTGTATCAGCGGTGATGTACTATGGTGAAGTGATGAGGTGAGGTGATGAGGTGAGGTGGCAGCTGAACGTTCTAATGATGTAGAACTGGCACTGAGGGGAGGGAAAGGAGGTAGGCCTGTTGCCATGGATACAAGAGGTTCATATTCAGAAGTAATATGTAATTAAGCAATAAGGCACGCGAGGCAGTGCTGTATCATGAATACAGTCACAGGTAAGAGGCAGTGCTGTATCATGAATACAGTCACAGGTAAATGGAGTTGTTCGGCCCGACGCGAAACATACAGTATCTTCATTAAAACATTATTTTGATAAGTAAATTCATACAATTTCATTCTTCCACCAGAAGATATAGTCCGAACAAAAGTCTGGTTGTTAGGTATGGTAAGGTAAGGTACGGTAAGGTAGGGTAAGGTACTGTATGGTATGGTAAGGTAAGGTACGGTAAAGTATGTAAGGTACTGTATGGTAAGGTATGGTAAGGAATGGTAAGGTAAGGTGGGGTAAGGTATGTTAAGGTATGGCAAGGTATGGTAATGTACTGTATGGTAAGGTATGGTAAGGCAAGGTATGGTAAGGTATGGTAAGGTATGGTATGGTAAGGTATGGTATGGCAAGGTTTTGTATGGTATGGCAAGGTATGGTAAGGTATGGCAAGGAATTGTAAGGTATGGCATGGCAAGGAAAGGTAAGGTGGGGTAAGGTATGGTATGGTATGGTAAGGTATGGTAAGGTGTGGCAAGGTATGGCATGGCAAGGAAAGGTAAGGTGGGGTAAGGTACTGTATGGAAAGGTATGGTAAGGTAGGGTACAGTATGGAAAGGTATGGTATGTTAAGGTAATGTATGGTAAGGTAAGGTAAGGTATGGTATGGCAGGGTAAGATATGGTAAGGTATGTAAGGCAATGTATGGTAAGGTATATCAAGGTATGGTAAAGTATGGTAAAGTACTGTATTGTAAGGTATGGTATGGTAAGGTATGGTAAGGTACTGTATGGCAAGGTATGGTAAGGTACTGTATGGTAAGGTAAGGGTAAGAGCGTTGTGCCAGTAACCGAAAGGTCGCTGGTTCTAATCCCCGAGCCGACTAGGTGAAAAATCTGTCGATGTGCCCTTAAGTAAGGCACTTAACCCTAATTGCTCCTGTAAGTCGCTCTGGATAAGAGCGTCTGCTAAATGACTAAAATGTAAATGTAAGGTATGGCAAGGTACTGTATGGCAAGGTATGATAAGGTACTGTATGGTAAGGTATGGTAAGGTGGTGTATGGTAAGGTAAGGTATTGTATGGTGAGGTAAGTTACTGTATGGCAAGATATGGTAAGGTATGGTAAGGTATGTAAGGTACTGTATGGCAAGGTGTAAGGTATGGCAAGGTACTGTATGGTAAGGTACTGTATGGTAAGGTACGGTATGGTAAGGCATGGCAAGGTACGGTATGGAAAGGTATGATATGGCAAGGTATGGTATGGTAAGGTATGGTATTGTATGGTAAGGTATGGTAAGGTAATGCATGGTAAGGTATGTTAAGATATGGTATGGCAAGGTCTGGTATGGTAAGGTATCTCCCGAGTGGCGCAGTGGTCTAAGGCACTGCATCGCAGTACTAGCTGTGCCACTAGAGATCCTGGTTCGAATCCAGGCTCTGTTGCAGCCGGCCGCGACCGGGAGACTCATGGGCAGCGCACAATTGGCCCAGCGTTGTCCAGGGTAGGGGAGGGAATGGCCGGCAGGGATGTAGCTCAGTTGATAGAGCATGGCGTTTGCAACGCCAGGGTTGTGGGTTCGTTTCCCACGGGGGACCAGTATGAAAAAAAATATATATATATGTATTCACTAACTGTAAGTCGCTCTGGATAAGAGCGTCTGCTAAATGACTTAAATGTAATGTAAATGTATGGTAAGGTATGTTATGGTGAAACCTTCTCACCTGATAGAAGTTGGGCCAGTAGGTAGAGATGGCCAGTTCTACCTGTCCCCAAGCTCTAGTAGCCGGTCCAGACACGTTCCAGACGGGCATGCCCATGGGACTGTTGTTCTCTCTGATGTACACGTTGAGCTGCCCCGGCCCCGCCCCCTCGCGCCCTGACAGGAAGTACTGGAAGATGACGCAGTGGGTGTCGTTCTCCTTCAGCTGAGGGGTCAGGAGGAGGGCCTTCTGACCAGCGAAACGCCCCGACGTGTTGACCATCATGAAGGCTGAATCTAGGATAGAGGAGAGAGCATGTGACAGTACTGTGGAAGTGTACCAAACTTCAGCTGAAAGACCCTGATTCTAGCGGACCAGAGGAGAGGACAACATTAATGGGGATTAGAAATGTGTAGCTGGAGGGTTAGGACTAAAGCCGAAAGGATTACATCAAGCCAAATCAAACTTTATTTAAAAGAGGCAATCTGCGGTTCAAACAATAACAAAGTGAAACACCCTGCCACTGTTTTGGTAAGCAGCTGAGGTATGGGGCTGGGAAAATGTCAAATTCGTAGACAAAGCTATGGATGCAAGGATTGACCATCCATGATATCAAAACTATAGTTTTATCCATGTTTGGAGGCTATACAGTGTTTGTTTACATTTATACTGAACAATAATATAAACGCAACATGCAACAATTTCAAAGATTTTCCTGAGTTACAGTTCATATAAGGAAATCAGTTAATTTTAAATAAATTAATTAGGCCCTAATCTATGGATTTCACATGACTGGGCAGGGGCTCAGCCATGGGTGGGCATGGGAGGGCATAGGCCCACCCACTGGGGAGCCAGGCCCAGCCAATCAGAATGAGTTTTTCCCTACAAAAGCAACCCCACCTCAGCTCAAGGTGCACCTGTGTAATGATCATGCTGTTTAATCGGCTTCTTGATATGCCACACCTGTCAGGTGGGTGGATTATATTCCCAAAGGAGAAATGTACGCTAACGGGATGTAAACAAATGTGTGCGTATGGAACATTTCTGGGATATTTGTTGTTGTTGTTGCAGTCCCTATAAATAGCATGTAACCATCTAAATACATTTGACAGTATAACAGTGGCGAGGAGAAGACTGTGCGGAGGGAGACAATAACAGGTAATAGTATAGGTTAGCAAACGTTCTTTATGAAGAGAGAGAAGACTGGGAGAGGACTGGGAGAGGACTGGAAGAGGACTGGGGAGGACTGGAAGAGGACTGGGAGGGGACTGGGAGAGGACTGGAAGAGGACTGGGAGAGGACTGGAAGAGGACTGGGAGAGGACTGGGAGAGGACTGGGAGAGGACTGGAAGAGGACTGGGAGGGGACTGGGAGAGGACTGGAAGAGGACTGGGAGAGGACTGGGAGAGGACTGTGGGTTGTACTTTGATGAACTGTAAAACCATGAGTAGACATGAGACAGGGTTGGAGTCAATCCTATTTCAATTCCAGTCAATTCAGAAAGTAAACTAAATTCCAATTCCAATTCCACATTGTCCTAATTGAAAAGCATTGAAGAGAGTTGGAATTGGAATGTTAGTGTACTTCCTGAATGGAAGTCTTATGTCTCATAGTATCACAGCCAGCTACACTGAGGGTTTTAACAAGCTGGTTTTTAGCTCAAATGATGGAGAAAAAGGAGGAGGTGAGGAATCAATAGCAACTAGAGTAAGAAGAACAATTTAGATCTCCTCATTTTGATTGAACATTAAAGGTTCATCTAATCCTCTCTCCACTTGCCAATAGAGTACAAGTGAGAATGATTATATTGGCAAAACATT
Organism: Coregonus clupeaformis; assembly: GCF_020615455.1. Classification (NCBI taxonomy): domain Eukaryota; kingdom Metazoa; phylum Chordata; class Actinopteri; order Salmoniformes; family Salmonidae; genus Coregonus; species Coregonus clupeaformis. The sequence continues at coordinate 44,530,443 of NC_059212.1, read as the reverse complement.
GAGGAAAACGGGCTGAGCACACCGTATTTATCATCCTCTCATAGACCTATATCTGTCAGCTCTACAGAGAAGAGAAGACACAAAAGGTACTGAAAGGACACGTGAGATACAATCCAGGGTTGTATTCATTAGTGCACAGCGTAGCAAACCGTCACAAAACTAGCAACAAAAATGTGTATTTCTTATTGGCCAAGTTCTGGTTAGTCCCTCCTCGTTCAGCCCGTTTGCCTCCGTTTGGTTCCTTGTGAATACACCCCAGAAGATGAACAGAACAGGGAAGTCAGATTTGTGTTTAACTTTTACTTCGAATGAAAACAGGAGAGCATACGCATACACAATTAATCACCACACAAAGAGCATCTACACATTCACCTTTTAGGGAAAGACTAATGACTGGTGAACAGCACCCAACTAAAGACTAATTCCTGGTGAACAGCACCCAACTAAAGACTAATTCCTGGTGAACAGCACCCAACTAAAGACTAATTCCTGGTGAACAGCACCCAACTAAAGACTAATGACTGGTGAACAGCACCCAACTAAAGACTAATGACTGGTGAACAGCACCCAACTAAAGACTAATTCCTGGTGAACAGCACCCAACTAAAGACTAATTCCTGGTGAACAGCACCCAACTAAAGACTAATTCCTGGTGAACAGCACCCAACTAAAGACTAATGACTGGTGAACAGCACCCAACTAAAGACTAATTCCTGGTGAACAGCACCCAACTAAAGACTAATTCCTGGTGAACAGCACCCAACTAAAGACTAATTCCTGGTGAACAGCACCCAACTAAAGACTAATGACCGGTGAGCAACACACAGTTAAAGACTAATGACTGGTGAGCAACACACAGTTAAAGACTAATGACTGGTGAGCAACACACAGTTAAAGACTAATGACTGGTGAGCAACACACAGTTAAAGACTAATGACTGGTGAGCAACACACAGTTAAAGACTAATGACTGGTGAGCAATGCAGAGTTAAAGACTAATGACTGGTGAGCAACACACAGTTAAAGACTAATGACTGGTGAGCAACGCACAGTTAAAGACTAATGACTGGTGAGCAACACACAGTTAAAGACTAATGACTGGTGAGCAACACACAGTTAAAGACTAATGACTGGTGAGCAGCACACAGTTAAAGACTAATGACTGGTGAGCAACGCACAGTTAAAGACTAATGACTGGTGAGCAACGCACAGTTAAAGACTAATGACTGGTGAGCAACGCAGAGTTAAAGACTAATGACTGGTGAGCAGCACACAGTTAAAGACTAATGACTGGTGAGCAACGCACAGTTAAAGACTAATGACTGGTGAGCAACACACAGTTAAAGACTAATGACTGGTGAGCAACACACAGTTAAAGACTAATGACTGGTGAGCAACACACAGTTAAAGACTAATGACTGGTGAGCAACACACAGTTAAAGACTAATGACTGGTGAGCAGCACACAGTTAAAGACTAATGACTGGTGAGCAACACACAGTTAAAGACTAATGACTGGTGAGCAGCACACAGTTAAAGACTAATGACTGGTGAGCAGCACACAGTTAAAGACTAATGACTGGTGAGCAACACATAGTTAAAGACTAATGAATGGTGAGCAACACACAGTTAAAGACTTAATGACTGGTGAGCAACACACAGTTAAAGACTAATGACTGGTGAGCAGCACACAGTTAAAGACTAATGACTGGTGAGCAACACACAGTTAAAGACTAATGACTGGTGAGCAGCACACAGTTAAAGACTAATGACTGGTGAGCAACGCAGAGTTAAAGACTAATGACTGGTGAGCAACACACAGTTAAAGACTAATGACTGGTGAGCAACACACAGTTAAAGACTAATGACTGGTGAGCAACACACAGTTAAAGACTAATGACTGGTGAGCAACACACAGTTAAAGACTAATGACTGGTGAGCAACACACAGTTAAAGACTAATGACTGGTGAGCAACACACAGTTAAAGACTAATGACTGGTGAGCAGCACACAGTTAAAGACTAATGACTGGTGAGCAACACACAGTTAAAGACTAATGACTGGTGAGCAACACACAGTTAAAGACTAATGACTGGTGAGCAGCACACAGTTAAAGACTAATGACTGGTGAGCAACACACAGTTAAAGACTTAATGACTGGTGAGCAACACACAGCTAAAGACTAATGACTGGTGAGCAGCACACAGTTAAAGACTAATGACTGGTGAGCAACACACAGTTAAAGACTAATGACTGGTGAGCAACACACAGTTAAAGACTAATGACTGGTGAGCAACACACAGTTAAAGACTAATGACTGGTGAGCAACACACAGTTAAAGACTAATGACTGGTGAGCAACACACAGTTAAATACTAATGACTGGTGAGCAACACACAGTTAAAGACTAATGACTGGTGAGCAGCACACAGTTAAAGACTAATGACTGGTGAGCAACGCACGAGTTAAAGACTAATGACTGGTGAGCAGCACACAGTTAAAGACTAATGACTGGTGAGCAGCACACAGTTAAAGACTAATGATTGGTGAGCAACACACAGCTAAAGACTAATGACTGGTGAGCAGCACACAGTTAAAGACTAATGACTGGTGAGCAGCACACAGTTAAAGACTAATGACTGGTGAGCAGCACACAGTTAAAGACAAATGACTGGTGAGCAACACAGTTAAAGACTAATGACTGGTGAGCAGCACACAGTTAAAGACTAATGACTGGTGAGCAGCACACAGTTAAAGACTAATGACTGGTGAGCAACACACAGTTAAAGACTAATGACTGGTGAGCAACACACAGTTAAAGACTAATGACTGGTGAGCAACACACAGTTAAAGACTAATGACTGGTGAGCAACACACAGCTAAGCAGAATAGTTTAAGTTTTAAGCTTCAAGTTTCAAGTTTCAATGTCACTTGCACAAGTACAGTGAAATGCCTTTCTTGCAAACTCAAAACCCAACAATGCAATAATCAATAACAATGTAATACTAGAAAAAATACACGACAAATAAGACGAAATATGAAGAACACAATAAGTAAGTAAGTAAGTAAGGAAGTAAGCATGCTATATACAGGGTCAGTACAATACCATATTAACAATGTGCAGGGAAACTGGAGTGATGGAGGTAGATATGTATAGGGGTCAGGTGACTATATACAGGGTCAGTACAATACCATATTAACAATGTGCAGGGATACTGGAGTGATGGAGGTAGATATGTATAGGGGTAAGAGGACTATATACAGGGTCAGTACAATACCATATTAACAATGTGCAGGGATACTGGAGTGATGGAGGTAGATATGTATAGGAGTAAGGTGACTATATACAGGGTCAGTACAATACCATATTAACAATGTGCAGGGATACTGGAGTGATAGAGGTAGATATGTATAGGGGTCAGGGGACTATATACAGGGTCAGTACAATACCATATTAACAATGTGCAGGGATACTGGAGTGATGGAGGTAGATATGTATAGGGGTAAGGTGACTATATACAGGGTCAGTACAATACCATATTAACAATGTGCAGGGATACTGGAGTGATGGAGGTAGATATGTATAGGGGTAAGGTGACTATATACAGGGTCAGTACAATACCATATTAACAATGTGTAGGGATACTGGAGTGATGGAGGTAGATATGTATAGGGGTAAGGGGACTATATACAGGGTCAGTCCAGTACCATATTAACAATGTGCAGGGATACTGGAGTGATGGAGGTAGATATGTATAGGAGTAAGGTGACTATATACAGGGTCAGTACAATACCATATTAACAATGTGCAGGGATACTGGAGTGATAGAGGTAGATATGTATAGGGGTCAGGGGACTATATACAGGGTCAGTACAATACCATATTAACAATGTGCAGGGATACTGGAGTGATAGAGGTAGATATGTATAGGGGTAAGGTGACTATATACAGGGTCAGTACAATACCATATTAACAATGTGCAGGGATACTGGAGTGATGGAGGTAGATATGTATAGGAGTAAGGTGACTATATACAGGGTCAGTACAATACCATATTAACAATGTGCAGGGATACTGGAGTGATGGAGGTAGATATGTATAGGAGTAAGGGGACTATATACAGGGTCAGTTCCAGTACCATATTAACAATGTGCAGGGATACTGGAGTGATGGGGGCTAACAGAACAGGGCTCCGGGCAGCCGAGCGGAAATGGAAGAAAACTACACTCCCTGCGGACCTGGCATTTTTTCACTCCCTCCTCTCTACATTCTCTTCATCTGTTTCTTCTGCTAAGGCCACTTTCTACCACTCTAAATTCCAAGCATCCGCCTCTAACCCTAGGAAGCTCTTTGCCACATTCTCCTCCCTGCTGAATCCCCCCCCCCTCCTCCTCCCTCTCTGTGGGTGACTTCGTCAACCATTTTGAAAAGAAGGTTGACGACATCCGATCCTCGTTTGTTAAGTCAAATGACACTGCTGGTCCTGCTCACACTGCCCTACCCTATGCTTTGACTTCTTTCTCCCTCTCTCTCCAGATAAAATCTTGCGACTTGTGACGGCCGGCCGCCCAACAACCTGCCCTCTTGACCCTATCCCCTCCTCTCTTCTCCAGACCATCTCCGGTGACCTTCTCCCCTTACCTCACCTCGCTCATCAACTCATCCTTGACCGCTGGCTATGTCCCTTCCGTCTTCAAGAGAGCGAGAGTTGCACCCCTTCTCAAAAAACCAACACTCGATCCCTCTGATGTCAACAACTACAGACCAGTATCCCTTCTTTCTTTTCTCTCCAAAACTATTGAGCGTGCCGTCTTTAGCCAACTCTCTTGCTATCTCTCTCAGAATGACCTTCTTGATCCAAACCAGTCAGGTTTCAAGACTGGTCATTCAACTGAGACTGCTCTTCTCTGTGTCACGGAGGCTCTCCGCACTGCTAAAGCTAACTCTCTCTCCTCTGCTCTTGTCCTTCTAGACCTGTCTGCTGCCTTTGATACTGTGAACCATCAGATCCTCCTCTCCACCCTCTCCGAGCTGGGCATCTCCGGCGCGGCTCACTCTTGGATTGCGTCCTACCTGACCGGTCGCTCCTACCAAGTGGCGTGGCGAGAAGCTGTCTCCGCACCACGTGCTCTCACCACTGGTGTCCCCCAGGGCTCAGTTCTCAGGCCCTCTCCTATTCTCGCTATACACCAAGTCACTTGGCACTGTCATATCCTCACATGGCCTCTCCTATCATTGCTACGCTGACGACACACAACTAATCTTCTCCTTTCCCCCTTCTGATAACCAGGTGGCGAATCGCATCTCTGCATGTCTGGCAGACATATCAGTATGGATGACGGATCACCACCTCAAGCTGAACCTCGGCAAGACGGAGCTGCTCTTCCTCCCGGGGAAGGACTGCCCGTTCCATGATCTCGCCATCACGGTTGACAACTCCGTTGTGTCCTCCTCCCAGAGTGCGAAGAGCCTTGGCGTGACCCTGGACAACACCCTGTCGTTCTCCGCTAACATCAAGGCGGTGATCCGATCCTGTAGGTTCATGCTCTACAACATTCGGAGAGTACGACCCTGCCTTACACAGGAAGCGGCACAGGTCCTAATCCAGGCACTTGTCATCTCCCGTCTGGATTACTGCAACTCGCTGTTGGCTGGGCTCCCTGCCTGTGCCATTAAACCCCTACAACTCATCCAGAATGCCGCAGCCCGTCTGGTGTTCAACCTTCCCAAGTTCTCTCACGTCACCCCGCTCCTCCACACACTCCACTGGCTTCCAGTTGAAGCTCGCATCTGCTACAAGACCATGGTGCTTGCCTACCGAGCTGTGAGGGGAACGGCACCTCCGTACCTTCAGGCTCTGATCAGTCCCTACACCCAAACGAGGGCACTGCGTTCATCCACCTCTGGCCTGCTGGCTCCCCTACCTCTGCGGAAGCATAGTTCCCGCTCAGCCCAGTCAAATCTGTTCGCTGCTCTGGCACCCCAATGGTGGAACAAGCTCCCTCACGACGCCAGGACAGCGGAGTCACTCACCACCTTCCGGAGACATTTGAAACCCCACCTCTTTAAGGAATACCTGGGATAGGATAAAGTAATCCTTCTACCCCCACCCCCCCCCCTTTACTCCAACCCACCAAAAAATAAAAATTAATAAAAAATAAAAAAATTGTTGTAAAGTGGTTATCCCACTGGCTATAAGGTGAATGCACCTATTTGTAAGTCGCTCTGGATAAGAGCGTCTGCTAAATGACGTAAATGTAAATGTAATGGAGGTAGATATGTATAGGGGTAAGGTGACTATATACAGGGTCAGTTCCAGTACCATATTAACAATGTGCAGGGATACTGGAGTGATGGAGGTAGATATGTATAGGGGTAAGGTGACTATATACAGGGTCAGTACAATACCATATTAACAATGTGCAGGGATACTGGAGTGATAGAGGTAGATATATATATAGGGGTAAGGTGACTAGGCAACAGGATATAAGATAAACAGAGTAGCAGCAGCTTGTATGTGAGTGGGTGTGCTGGTGTGTAGAGTCAGTATACATGTATGTGTATGTTATGCGTGAGTGATCAGATAACACAACTACACACAGAGAACTGGATATCATTCCTCTTAGGAATCACTGAGGTACAGTAGAAAAAGAGGTGAAAACTCTCCCCATGTTTCACCCTGTAGCACAGCAACACAGTTTACCCGACCCCTGGTTGTTCCTTCAGTGACTCAGCCTTTGCCCTGTTTGTTTTGTTGTGCTGAATAACACATGTAAAGCTCTCCAATTCAATCTCTCTCCTCTCTCTCTGATAACGAGCGAGGCATCTGTCATGTTTACAGAATGTAACAGGAGGAGGAGAGGAGAGGAGAGGAGAGGAGAGGAGAGGAGAGGAGAGGAGAGGAGAGGAGAGGAGAGGAGAGGAGAGAAGATGAGAGGAAGAGATGAGAGGAGAGGAGGAGATGAGAGGAGAGGAGGAGGAGGAGAGGAGGAGAGGAGAGGAGAAGAGGAGGAGAGGAGAGGAGAGGAGATGAGGAGAGATAGAGAGGAGGAGAGGAGGAGAGGAGGAGAGAAGGAGAGGAGGAGGAGAGGAGGAGAGGAGGAGAGGAGGAGGAGGAGGAGGAGGAGGAGGAGGAGGAGGAGGAGGAGGAGGAGGAGGAGGAGGAGGAGGAGGAGAGGATAGGAGGAGGAGAAGAGGAGAGGAGAGGAGAAGAGGAGATTAGATGAGATGAGGAGATGAGAGGAGAGGAGAGGAGGAGAGGAGAGGAAAGGAGGAGAGGAGAGGAGGAGATGAGATGAGAGGAAGAGATGAGAGGAGGAGGAGAGGAGGAGATGAGGAGATGAGGAGAGGAGGAGAGGAGGAGAGGAGGAGAGAAGGAGAGGAGGAGAGGAGGAGGAGATGAGGAGGAGGAGGAGAGGAGAGGATAGGAGGAGGAGAAGAGGAGAGGAGAAGAGGAGGGGAGGAGAGGAGATTAGATGAGATGAGGAGATGAGAGGAGAGGAGAGGAAGAGATGAGAGGAGGAGAGGAGAGGAAAGGAAAGGAGGAGAGAAGGAGAGGAGAGGAGGAGAGGAGATGAGAGGAAGAGATGAGAGGAGGAGAGGAGGAGATGAGAGGAGAGGAGAGGAGAGGAGAGGAGAGGAGAGGAGAGGAGAGAGAGAGGAGAGGAGAGGAGAGGAGAGGAGAAGAGGAGAGGAGGAGAGGAGAGGAGGAGAAGAGGGAGAGAAGAGGAGTGAGAAGAGGAGAGGAGAGGAGAGGCGAGGAGGAGGAGAGGAGGAGGAGGAGGAGGAGGAGGAGGAGGAGGAGGAGGGAGGAGGAGGAGGAGAGGAGAGGAGAGGAGAGGAGAGGAGAGGAGAGGAGAGGAGAGGAGAGGAGAGGAGAGGAGAGGAGAAGTGGAGGAGAGGAGAGGAGAGGAGAGGAGAGGAGAGTAGTGTTGAGCTGTGATGAAACTGAGTCAAGACCTTCTAGTTTGTTTGTCATTCTCTTTTAGAACAGGAGGAGGAGGAGAGAACCGTAGGAGAGGAGAGGAGGAGGGTAGGAGAGGGGGGGAGAGGAGGGTAGGAGAGGAGGAGGGTGGCGAGAGGAGTCAAGCTCTTCCAGTTTGTTTGTCATGCTACATGACACCTCCCCTGAGTTTGTCTTACAGGATCTGATCTCTAGTTTACAACATCTCAATACATCTACATTCATCTCTACTGATCTCTAGTTTACAACATCTCAATACATCTATATTAATCTCTACTGATCTCTAGTCTACAACATCTCAATACATCTCTATCTCTACTGATCTCTAGTCTACAACATCTCAATACATCTACATTCATCTCTACTGATCTCTAGTTTACAACATCTCAAGACATCTATATTAATCTCTACTGATCTCTATTCTACAACATCTCAATACATCTATATTAATCTCTACTGATCTCTAGTCTACAACATCTCAATACATCTACATTAATCTCTACTGATCTCTAGTTTACAACATCTCAATACATCTCTATCTCTACTGATCTCTAGTCTACAACATCTCAATACATCTACATTCATCTCTACTGATCTCTAGTTTACAACATCTCAATACATCTATATTAATCTCTACTGATCTCTAGTCTACAACATCTCAATACATCTCTATCTCTACTGATCTCTAGTCTACAACATCTCAATACATCTACATTCATCTCTACTGATCTCTAGTTTACAACATCTCAATACATCTATATTAATCTCTACTGATCTCTATTCTACAACATCTCAATACATCTATATTCATCTCTACTGATCTCTAGTTTACAACATCTCAATACATCTATATTCATCTCTACTGATCTCTAGTTTACAACATCTCAATACATCTATATTCATCTCTACTGATGTCTAGTCTACAACATCTCAATACATCTCTATCTCTACCACTCTCTAGTCTACAACATCTCAATACATCTCTATCTCTACTGCTCTCTAGTCTACAACATCTCAATACATCTCTATCTCTACTGCTGTCTAGTCTACAACATCTCAATACATGTCTATCTCAACCGCTCTCTAGTCTACAACATCTCAATACATCTCTATCTCTACCGCTCTCTAGTCTACAACATCTCAATACATCTCTATCTCTACCGCTCTCTAGTCTACAACATCTCAATACATCTCTATCTCTACCGCTCTATGACATTGTGGCTCTAGTCAACTGTAGTGTTACAGGAAACAGGGGTGTCATTGGAGACACTGCATGTGTCTTAGGGGATCTCTACAGCAGCTGAACGGTAAACTGTGAATGCAGCAGTACATCTCTGGCCACTGAGGTGAATGTGGAGAATATGTTATAACACAGTACATTAACTTACGGCGGAGCAGATAATTTTCTCTTTCTCCCACCAGTTGTTTTAACGGTGTTTAACCGTGTTAGTGTTATAACGGTCTCCGTGTAGACAGCAGGTCAGAGAGCAACTTTGAGACACTCCAACTTTGATCGTCGCTCGATAGAATGTTCTCTAAGGTCCTTTTGATAACATTCAACCATCTGCTCAGGTGACTAAACTTTATTTTCCCTCCCTCCTTCCCTTTCTGTCTCTTTGTAACTCCCTCCCCTCCTTCCTTCCCTCCCTCCCTCCCTCACTCCCTCCCTCCCTCTTTGTATCGCTCTCTGTCTCTGTCTCTGTCTCTGTCTCTCTCTCTCTACCCCCCGTTGGGATTCAGGTCTCTGTCAGTGTGATATGAACCAACACTAATAACCTCATGATGAATAGGTTCCATTGAAGTGCCATTACAAAGACAGAGCCTCTGTCCCAAATGGCAACCTATCCCCTATATAGCGCCCTAGGCCTCTGGTCAAATGTAGTGCACTGTGTAGGGAACAGGGTGCTGTTTGGGACGTAGCCAGAGAACCACATGAGAACACATAGTGCTGTATTTCCTGTGGTGATTAAAAACAGGCTGCTTTACTATACGACGTGAGACACCACAGGTTGATGCATCGCTGTGTTCTGTGTGTGTGTCATTGTGTTCTCTCCCTGTGTAGGTAATTAAAGATAGAAATCTGATCTATCTAGCCAGTCGTACATTTCCCTCCATTATTGATAGAATATTAAATCAAACAATGTACGTTGTCTTACTAGTCACTTCCGCATGGCTACATATTTCATATTCTCTTGCAGTGCCTTCAGAAAGGATTCATACCCCTTGACTTATTCCAAATTTTTTTTGTGTTACAGCCTGAATTCAAAATGGATTAAACAGATTTAAATAGACACGAAAAGTTAATTTCTTTGCCACATTTTTTGCAGTGTTGCTTAAAATGACTTATTGCAAACAGGATGCATGTTTTTGAATATTTTTATTATGTACAGGCGTCCTTATGTTCACTCTGTCAATTAGGTTAGTATTGTGGAGTAACTACAATATTGTTGATCCATTCTCAGTTTTCTCCCATCACAGCCATTAAACTCTGTAACTGTTTTAAAAATCACTATTGGCCTCATGGTGAAATCCCTGAGCGGTTTCCTTCCTCTCCGGCAACTGAGTCAAGAAGGACGCCTGTAACTTTGTAGTGTACTGGGTGTATTGATACACCATCCAAAGTCTAATTAATAACTTCACCACGCTCAAAGGGATATTTAGCGTCTCCTTCTTTGCATTGATAAACCTCCCTGTTCTTTGTGGTTGAATCTGTGCTTGAAATTCAGGTACCCTGCAGATAGAGTTATTGTATGTGTGGGGCACAGAGGTGAGGTAGTCATTCAAAAATCATGTTATCATGTGGTCCTCTGTAGCTCAGCTGGTAGAGCACGGCGCTTGTAACGCCAAGGTAGTGGGTTCGAACCCCGGGACCACCCATACACAAAAAAAAATTATGCACGCATGACTGTAAGTCGCTTTGGATAAAAGCGTCTGCTAAATGGATTATTATTATTATAACCACTATTATGAACAAAGAATGAGTCCATGCAACTGATTATGCAATTTGTTAATCACATTTTTACTCCTGAACTTATTTAGGCTTGTCATAACAAAGGGGTTGAATGCTAATTGACTCAAGACATTTCAGCTTACATTTTTCATTAATTTCTCAAATGTTAAAAAAAACATAATTCCACTTTAACATAATGGGGTATTGTGTGTAGATCAGTGACACAAAATCTCAATTTAATCAATTTTGAATTCAAGCTGTAACACAAGAAACTATGGAAAAAGTAAAGGGGTGTGAATACTTTCTGAAGGCACTGTATCTAACAGTATGCAACGCATTAAGTAAATAACTACTTAAATAGAAGAAGAAAAACTTTTCAGGAAGTATTTGACAAATGTATTTCCGTTCTTTTAACTTGGTATCAACTTGAATGGAATATGATTGAATATCCATATTTCCAGTTACATCCAGATGAGCCACATATCCCCTGCCCTCTCACCATCCAGAATCATGACATTGAGTCCTACTAATCTAACACTGCACTCATTCCTTCCCTATGCTCATCAACGTGAATAACCACCGTAGCAGCAGTTCAACACCAGTCTAAGAGCAAGTCATAATGACATTGTGTTAGCGTTATGCTACTGTACGACACACCAGTGTGTGGGTTATTCTCTCTCTCTGTTTCTCTCTCTTTCTCTCCATCTCTCTCCCTCCCTCCTTCTTCTATATCCCTCCCTCTCTCTCCCCCTCTCACTGTCTCCCTCCTCGCTCCTTCTCTCCCCCCTTCTCTCCCCCTCCCTCCCCCTTGCAGTGGCCAATTAAATATAGAGATCTCTCCCTCCACTTGAGGGCTGTCTGCATCAGGTTTTGCCCCAAATGGTCCCCTACTCCATATGTTGCGCACTACTTTTGACCAAAGCCCTATGGGTCGAAAGTAGTGCACTATAATGGGAATAGGGTGCCATTTGGGACGCAGTTTAAGTATGGTGAAGTCCTTAAAGGGCAGAGCTGTTGACAGAGGACGAGGTATTCAGGAGACAGGTTGAGGAAAGACAGGCCCTATTGAAGGTTGAGGAAAGACAGGCCCTATTGAAGGTTGAGGAAGGACAGGCCCTATTGAAGGTTGAGGAAAGACAGGCCCTATTGAAGGTTGAGGAAAGACAGGCCCTATTGAAGGTTGAGGAAAGACAGGCCCTATTGAAGGTTGAGGAAAGACAGGCCCTATTGAAGATTGAGGAAAGACAGGCCCTATTGAAGGTTGAGGAAAGACAGGCCCTATTGAAGGTTGAGGAAAGACAGGCCCTATTGAAGGTTGAGGAAAGACAGGCCCTATTGAAGTTTGAGGAAAGACAGGCCCTATTGAAGGTTGAGGGAAAGACAGGCCCTATTGAAGGTTGAGGAAAGACAGGCCCTATTGAAGGTTGAGGAAAGACAGGCCCTATTGAAGGTTGAGGAAAGACAGGCCCTATTGAAGGTTGAGGAAAGACAGGCCCTATTGAAGATTGAGGAAAGACAGGCCCTATTGAAGGTTGAGGAAAGACAGGCCCTATTGAAGGTTGAGGAAAGACAGGCCCTATTGAAGGTTGAGGAAAGACAGGCCCTATTGAAGATTGAGGAAAGACAGGCCCTATTGAAGGTTGAGGTGGGGTTTCCATTTGACCAAATCAATCATTAATTAATTGTACATTAATTTATAGTAAAGAGCATAGAAGTCATGAAATATGAACCACCAACAGATAGAATGTACATCCTGCTCCCTGCTACTACATTATTTCCTAGCTAAATACTTGAGGAAGATCTGAAACGTATCTACGCACGATTGAGACGGAAGATGAAGCGGAGAGGATTGCAGAGAGGATTGCTCATCCCTGATGGTCGATCTACTGCCTGACCTGTCGCTGTTAAAGACATGTTCCGGAACTTTGCCCACTACTAACGGCTCTATTCTAACAAAACTAACTCAGTGGTCAATGGTGGCGCTATAGTCCATTGTGAATTGATAATACAGTTTATTATATAGCATAGGCTACAGTAACAAGTGATAGCAACAGTAAAAAAAAATGAACGGAGTATGCACCGCAGGTAGGATACAAGCTGAACGGAGTATGCACCGCAGGTAGGGATACAAGCTGAACGGAGTATGCACTGCAGGTAGGGATACAAGCCGAACGGAGTATGCACCGCAGGTAGGGATACAAGCTGAACGGAGTATGCACTGCAGGTAGGATACAAGCTGAACGTAGTATGCACCGCAGGTAGGATACAAGCTGAATGGAGTATGCACTGCAGGTAGGATACAAGCCGAACGGAGTATGCACTGCAGGTAGGGATACAAGCTGAACGGAGTATGCACTGCAGGTAGGATACAAGCTGAACGGAGTATGCACTGCAGGTAGGGATACAAGCTGAATGGAGTATGCACTGCAGGTAGGATACAAGCTGAACGGAGTATGCACTGCAGGTAGGGATACAAGCTGAACGGAGTATGCACTGCAGGTAGGGATACGAGCTGAACGGAGTATGCACTGCAGGTAGGGATACAAGCTGAATGGAGTATGCACCGCAGGTAGGATACAAGCTGAACGGAGTATGCACCGCAGGTAGGATACAAGCTGAACGGAGTATGCACTGCAGGTAGGATACAAGCTGAACGGAGTATGCACCGCAGGTAGGGATACAAGCCGAACGGAGTATGCACCGCAGGTAGGGATACAAGCTGAACGGAGTATGCACTGCAGGTAGGGATACAAGCTGAACGGAGTATGCACTGCAGGTAGGATACAAGCTGAACGGAGTATGCACTGCAGGTAGGATACAAGCTGAACGTAGTATGCACCGCAGGTAGGATACAAGCTGAACGGAGTATGCACTGCAGGTAGGATACAAGCTGAACGGAGTATGCACTGCAGGTAGGATACAAGCTGAACGGAGTATGCACTGCAGGTAGGGATACAAGCTGAACGGAGTATGCACTGCAGGTAGGATACAAGCTGAACGGAGTATGCACTGCAGGTAGGATACAAGCTGAACGGAGTATGCACCGCAGGTAGGGATACAAGCTGAACGGAGTATGCACCGCAGGTAGGCCTATGTGAATGGTGAATAATGCAAAAGCATGATGACTAAAAGTCTCACCAGTAGAACATTTAGAAACCTTACCTTGGCTAATGCATGGCCAGGATGAGAAAGAAACCAGACTGTTGAACCAGATTTCGTTGTATCAGGGTAAGGGGTGGCCTACTAAGGGTTTGTTTTTTAATCAAATAAAATGGAAAACAAGCAATTGTTACAGGAAAATAACTTCAATGTTTCTAAATAGGAGTCTGATTACCTCATCTCTCCTTCCATGATGGACATATCGTCTACATGGAGGGGTTTTAACACACATCTAAAATAATAACCTCATCTCTCCTTCCATGATGGACATATCGTCTACATGGAGGGTTTTTTACACACATCTATAAAATAATGTAATAGCCTGTATAGATAAAAAGGGGGAGGTCCTCACTGTTTTGCTGCTGCCAAACTGGATCTGTTAATAAAGTTTTGGTGATTAAGATATATTTCGAAGCGGTCTCCCAAGCCAAGCCCTTTATCGACAGTCTAGACTACTTGGCGAATGCATTGGGCCGGACAAAAAAAAAACAGCCTTCATTGAGAGGAGGGGAGGCTATGCTTGGTTTGTATTCAAATTAAATGGAATGTTTCTAAATACGATGTTTACTGGCACAAAAAACACATCTCTTTTGTTCCACGTGCATTATGGGGAACTGTGCGTCAGGGCTGGATAGGCTGCACTTCCGTTGTCAAAATCCATCCCATAACCAATCACGTTACCTCTAAGACCAGATTTCAGTTGGTCTTAAATATCCCCACCTGCGCATACTGAAATTGGCACTTTGGCGCAACTCAGATATTCCCACCACTCCCACCTCAACGCAAGTGTTCTCATATCATATAAGACAGGTAATCTACCAATCCTGGCGCTAGTCCCATATAAGACAGGTCATTTACCAATCCTGGCGCTAGTCCCATATAAGACAGGTAATTTAGCAATCCTGGCGCTAGTCCCATATAAGACAGGTAATTTACCAATCCTGGCGCTAGGGTTTGAAAATAGAAGAGCAACGGCTTTAACAGGTCGACATTGCAAAGAAGTGTGTGTTTGACAATTGCAGTGGCTTAACGCCAGGCGAAAATAGAGCCCTAAGAACGTTTTCAACCTCCCGCTTTGGGCTGGATGTGTCAACGTGTTGTTGTTGTTTACCTCAATTAGCCATGAAATCCCTAGTTTGAAAGCAGCAGTTTTTCCTGGAAGCTGTGCTGCGCCATTTTCCCTACATTTTCCCACAGGTGGGGCTTCCCCCTAGCAATTCGAGTTCTAGCCGATGACCTTCAGCCCCTCGCTATTTGAGTGACAGCCAGCCCCTAGCAAGCGCTACTTTCATAACTACATGGCTAAAAAAGTACAGGAGAATCTCTTTAATGGCTAAAAAAAAAGTACTGGAGAATCTCTTTAATGGCTAAAAAAATACAGGAGAATCTCTTTAATGGCTAAAAAAAGTACAGGATAATCTCTTTAATGCAAAGACAGTGTACATGTGTCACCAATAATAACAAGTTCCTTCAGTCTCTAGCTACTCCTGTTAACAGGAAAGTCACTGGACTTTCTGGATCAAAATGGGGCTTAGGTGGTGCCTGTGGCAGGAGTGGCCAATGGTGCGGTCGCCCGACCAAAAATGATAGAGGCCTTCCTGTTGGCCGCAGTGACAAAATGTATCTGTTTTAAAGCTAATTTCCTGCAATTCCATGTCTTTCGCTATCTGAGTGACTCAAACATTATAACAAAATCAATGGGTGCCCCATGCCATGACAAAAAATACTTCTGAATGCGTCATTTTTGGAATTTTTGATTCTGTCTAGCTTTTTATTTTGGTGATTGTTCGTTCTCAAAGACGATCTTATGTCACGTGTACAAATGTAATCTTATCTGGCAGTGGCATTGGCCAGCATTCCATATCCCAGCAGTTTCAATTTGAGCTTTATAAAGAAGTAGTCCTTGATTTGACCAGGCCAGTAATCACAACCAACACACTGGGAGACGCAATGGTGTTACAAAATTACAGACTGGACATACTACTATTGCGACCTTGCCTGTATCCCAAATTCCCTATTTAGTGCACTACTTTTAGTGAAAAAGTGCAAAAGTAGTGCATATACACTGAGTGTACAAAACATTAGGAACACCTGCTCTTTCCATGACATAGACTGACCAGGTGAATCCAGGTGAAAGAAATGGTCCCTTATTGATGTCACTTGTTAAATCCACTTCAGATCAGTGTAGATGAAGGGGAGGAGACAGGTTAAAGAAGGATTTCTAAGCCTTGAGACAATTGAGACATGGATTGTGTATGTGTGCCATTCAGAGGGTGAATGGGCAAGACAAAAGATTTAAGTGCCTTTGAAAGGGATATGGTAGTAGGTGCCAGGCGCACCGGTTTGAGTGTGACAAAAACTGGGTTTTTCACGCTCAACAGTTCCCTGTGTGTATCAAGAATGGTGACGCAACTGTGGGAAGCGTTGGAGCCAACATGAGCCAGCATCCCTGTGGAACACTTTGGACACCTTGTAGAGTCCACGCCCCGACGAATTGAGGCTGTGTACACTATAAATAGTATGAAAAATGTATGCACTCACTAACTGTAAGTCGCTCTGGATAAGAGCGTCTGCTAAATGACGAAAAATGTAAATATATAGTGCACAGTACATTTTACGTCATTTTCATACTGGCCCCCCCGTGGGAAACGAACCCACAACCCTGGCGTTGCAAGCGCCATGCTCTACCAACTGAGCTACAGGGGACATACTGTATATAGTGTACACTCAGTATCTAGTGTACACTCAGTATATAGTGTACACTCAGTATCTAGTGCACTATGTAGGGCATAGGGTGCCATTTGGGAAAGCCATAGCTGCCTTCATCTACCCTGGGAGGTACTTCAATCAAGTTAATACTTTAGGCCTTTCAGCTCACTTCTACCACTGACAAGGAAGTTGGGGATTGAGCGCTAGACAGCCAGACAGCCAGACAGCCAGACAGCCAGACAGCCAGACGGACAGACAGCCAGACAGCCAGACAGCCAGACGGACAGCCAGACGCCAGACAGCCAGACAGCCAGACAGCCAGACGGACAGACAGCCAGACAGCCAGACAGCCAGACGGACAGACAGACAGACAGCCAGACGGCCAGACAGACAGACAGCCAGACAGCCAGACAGCCAGACAGCCAGACAGACAGACAGCCAGACAGCCAGACGGCCAGACAGACAGCCAGACGGACAGACAGCCAGACAGCCAGACGCCAGACAGCCAGACGGACAGCCAACCGTACAGACAGACAGGTAAGGTTCTTCTCCCCTGTGAATTATCCAGCCACTGAGTGATTTCTCAAAGTGGTGTGTTGAGTGGAGAGCTTTGTTGTAAATTGGTGATAAATCCCCAAACTAAACGCCGTACCTGACATCCCAAAGCCACTAAGCAATTTCTTGTGTTAGTTTATAGCAGGCGGCGACAAACTGAATGTCTTCAGATAAAAACACTGGTAGTATCAAAACACTCTCTGTGTGTGTGTGTATGCTTGTGTGTGTGTGTGTATGCTTGTGTGTGTGTGTGTATGCTTGTGTGTGTGTGTGTGTGTGTGTGTGTGTGTGTGTGTGTGTGTGTGTGTGTGTGTGTGTGTGTGTGTGTGTGTGTGTGTGTGTGTGTGCATGCTTGTGTGTGTGTGTGTATGCTTGTGTGTGTGTGTGTGTGTGTGTATGCTTGTGTGTGTGTGTGTGTATGTGTGTGTGTGTGTGTTTGTGTGTATGCTTGTGTGTGTGTGTGTGTGTGTATGCTTGTGTGTGTGTGTGTGTGTGTGTGTGTGTGTGTGTGTGTGTATGCTTGTGTGTGTGTGTGTGTGTATGCTTGTGTGTGTGTGTGTGTGTTGTTAAGTTTCTCTCTACTGTTCCCTGTCATAAACAACAGGCAGGCAGAATGATATACAGTGGGGGAAAAAAGTATTTAGTCAGCCACCAATTGTGCAAGTTCTCCCACTTAAAAAGATGAGAGAGGCCTGTAATTTTCATCATAGGTACACGTCAACTATGACAGACAAAATGAGGAAAAAAATCCAGAAAATCACATTGTAGATTTTTTATGAATTTATTTGCAAATGATGGTGGAAAATAAGTATTTGGTCAATAACAAAAGTTTCTCAATACTTTGTTATATACCCTTTGTTGGCAATGACACAGGTCAAACGTTTTCTGTAAGTCTTCACAAGGTTTTCACATACTGTTGCTGGTATTTTGTCCCATTCCTCCATGCAGATCTCCTCTAGAGCAGTGATGTTTTGGGGCTGTCGCTGGGCAACACAGACTTTCAACTCCCTCAAAAGATTTTCTATGGGGTTGAGATCTGGAGACTGGCTAGGCCACTCCAGGACCGGGAAATGCTTCTTACGAAGCCACTCCTTCGTTGCCCGGGCGGTGTGTTTGGGATCATTGTCATGCTGAAAGACCCAGCCACGTTTCATCTTCAATGCCCTTGCTGATGGAAGGAGGTTTTCACTCAAAATCTCACAATACATGGCCCCATTCATTCTTTCCTTTACACGGATCAGTCGTCCTGGTCCCTTTGCAGAAAAACAGCCCCAAAGCATGATGTTTCCACCCCCATGCTTCACAGTAGGTATGGTGTTCTTTGGATGCAACTCAGCATTCTTTGTCCTCCAAACACGAAGAGTTGAGTTTTTACCAAAAAGTTATATTTTGGTTTCATCTGACCATATGACATTCTCCCAATCCTCTTCTGGACCATCCAAATGCACTCTAGCAAACTTCAGACGGGCCTGGACATGTACTGGCTTAAGCAGGGGGACACGTCTGGCACTGCAGGATTTGAGTCCCTGGCGGCGTAGTGTGTTACTGATGGTAGGCTTTGTTACTTTGGTCCCAGCTCTCTGCAGGTCATTCACTAGGTCCCCCCGTGTGGTTCTGTGATTTTTGCTCACCGTTCTTGTGATCATTTTGACCCCACGGGGTGAGATCTTGCGTGGAGCCCCAGATCGAGGGAGATATCAGTGGTCTTGTATGTCTTCCATTTCCTAATAATTGCTCCCACAGTTGATTTCTTCAAACCAAGCTGCTTACCTATTGCAGATTTAGTCTTCCCAGCCTGATCCAGGTCTACAATTTTGTTTCTGGTGTCCTTTGACAGCTCTTTGGTCTTGGCCATAGTGGAGTTTGGAGTGTGACTGTTTGAGGTTGTGGACAGGTGTCTTTTATTAATATGCCATTTAGCAGACGCTTTTATCCAAAGCGACTTACAGTCATGCGTGCATACATTTTTGTGTATGGGTGGTCCCGGGGATCGAACCCACTACCTTGGCGTTACAAGCGCCGTGCTCTACCAGCTGAGCTACAGAGGACCACATTTATACTGATAACAAGTTCAAACAGGTGCCATTAATACAGGTAACGAGTGGAGGACAGAGGAGCCTCTAAAAGAAGAAGTTACAGGTCTGTGAGAGCCAGAAATCTTGCTTGTTTGTAAGTGACCAAATACTTATTTTCCACCATAATTTGCAAATAAATTCATAAAAAATCCTACAATGTGATTTTCTGGATTTTGTTTTCTCAATTTGTCTGTCATAGTTGACGTGTACCTATGATGAAAATTACAGGCCTCTCTCATCTTTTTAAGTGGGAGAACTTGCACAATTGGTGGCTGACTAAATACTTTTTTTTCCCCACTGTACATAACAGTTTGTCAGGGTAGAATTCATACACAATAGCCCAGGGCATGGGAAGCATGTAATGACTATTGTCTGTGGGGGGTCTCGGTTTAAAATAGTCTCGTTCTCTTGTTACACTTGACTAAGGTTGCAAAATTCCGGTAACTTCCCCAAAATTCCCTGGTTTTCCAGAAATCCTGTTTGGAGAATTCCCTGATTTCCTGCTTATTTCCTTGTAATTCCAGGAATATTACAACCAGGATTTCTGACGTAAATATATAATAAAACTAAACTTTGACCATCATTTGAACCAGATCCTTAGAACAGAACAGTAGCAGCAATACAGTAATAGTCAGCTCATATATCTAGAAAATAAAAAGGTCAAATGTTACACGGGCCTGATGGCCGGTTACACCGGAATAATGGCCGGTTACACCGGAATGATGGCCGGTTACACCGGAATGATGGCCGGTTACACCAGAATGATGTTTTTTTTTTTTTTTTTTACCTTTATTTAACTAGGCAAGTCAGTTAAGAACAAATTCTTATTTACAATGACGGCCTACACCGGCCAAACCCGGACGGCGCTGGGCCAATTGTGCGCCGCCCTATGGGACTCCCAATCACGGCCGGTTGTGATACAGCCTGGAATCGAACCAGGGGGTCTGTAGTGACGCCTCAAGCACTGAGATGCAGTGCCTCAGACCGCTGCGCCACTCGGGAGCCCCATAGGGTGAATCACGGGCCTTAACCTCGTATTACCAGAATGATGACCGGTATCCATGTAGCGAATCACGGGCCTTAACTCGTATTACCAGAATGATGACCGGTATTCATGTAGCGAATCATTTATGATCCGGCTGATTGTAGGAGAATAACATAACCTGACCTAATTGAATGTTTCCACAGACTCATAGACTACACAGTCTGACCTAATTGAATGTTTCCACAGATACATAGACTACATAACCTGATCTAATTGATTGTTTCCACAGATACATAGACTACATAGCCTGATCTAATTGATTGTTTCCACAGATACATAGACTACATAACCTGATCTAATATAATGTTTCCACAGATACATAGACTACATAACCTGATCTAATTGAATGTTTCCACAGATACATAGACTACATAACCTGATCTAATTTAGTTCAGAGGGACACTGTCTGAAGTGTCTGCTCCTAATCACCATAACCTATAGGCTGGGGCTGGGGCTAATCACCATAACCTATAGGATGGGGCTGGGGCTAATCACCATAACCTATAGGATGGGGCTGGAGCTAATCACCATAACCTATAGGATGGGGCTGGGGATAATCACCATAACCTATAGGATGGGGCTGGGGATAATCACCATAGCCTATAGGCTGGGGCTGGGACTAATCACCATAACCTATAGGATGGGGCTGGGGCTAATCACCATAACCTATAGGCTGGGGCTGGGGCTAATCACCATAACCTATAGGCTGGGGCTGGGGCTAATCACCATAACCTATAGGATGGGGCTGGGGCTAATCACCATAACCTATAGGCTGGGGCTGGGGCTAATCACCATAACCTATAGGCTGGGGCTGGAGCTAATCACCATAGCCTACAGGATGGGGCTGGGTCTAATCACCATAGCCTATAGGCTGGGGCTGGGGATAATCACCATAACCTATAGGATGGGGCTGGGGCTAATCACCATAACCTATAGACTGGGGCTGGAGCTAATCACCATAACCTATAGGATGGGGCTGGGGCTGGGGCTATAGGCTGGGGCTGGGGCTGGGGCTAATCACCATAGCCTATAGAATGGGTCTGGGGCTGGGGCTATAGGCTGGGGCTAATCACCATAACCTATAGGATGGGGCTGGGGCTAATCACCATAACCTATAGGATGGGGCTGGGGCTAATCACCATAACCTATAGGATGGGGCTGGGGCTAATCACCATAACCTATAGGATGGGGCTGGGGCTAATCACCATAACCTATAGGCTGGGGCTGGGGCTAATCACCATAACCTATAGGATGGGGCTGGGGCTGGGGATAATCACCATAACCTATAGGATGGGGCTGGGGCTGGGGATAATCACCATAACCTATAGGATGGGGCTGGGGCTAATCACCATAACCTATAGGCTGGGGCTGGGGCTAATCACCATAACCTATAGGCTGGGGCTGGGACTAATCACCATAACCTATAGGCTGGGGCTGGGGCTAATCACCATAACCTATAGGATGGGGCTGGGGCTGGGGATAATCACCATAACCTATAGGATGGGGCTGGGGCTGTGGATAATCACCATAACCTATTGGATGGGGCTGGGGCTAATCACCATAACCTATAGGCTGGGGCTGGGGCTAATCACCATAACCTATAGGATGGGGCTGGGGATAATCACCATAGCCTATAGGCTGGGGCTGGGGCTAATCACCATAGCCTATAGGCTGGGGATGGGGCTAATCACCATAGCCTATAGGCTGGGGCTGGGGCTAATCACCATAGCCTATAGGATGGGGCTGGGGCTAATCACCATAGCCTATAGGCTGGGGCTGGAGCTAATCACCATAACCTATAGGTTGGGGCTGGGGATAATCACCATAGCCTATAGGCTGGGGCTGGGGCTAATCACCATAGCCTATAGGCTGGGGATGGGGCTAATCACCATAGCCTATAGGCTGGGGCTGGGGCTAATCACCATAGCCTATAGGATGGGGCTGGGGATAATCACCATAACCTATAGGATGGGGCTGGGGCTAATCACCATAGCCTATAGGCTGGGGCTGGGGCTAATCACCATAGCCTATAGGCTGGGGATGGGGCTAATCACCATAGCCTATAGGCTGGGGCTGGAGCTAATCACCATAACCTATAGGTTGGGGCTGGGGCTAATCACCATAGCCTATAGGATGGGGCTGGGGCTAATCACCATAACCTATAGACTGGGGCTGGAGCTAATCACCATAACCTATAGGATGGGGCTGGGGATGGGGCTATAGGCTGGGGCTGGGGCTAATCACCATAACCTATAGGCTGGGGATGGGGCTATAGGCTGGGGCTGGGGCTAATCACCATAACCTATAGGATGGGGCTGGGGCTAATCACCATAACCTATAGGATGGGGCTGGGGCTAATCACCATAACCTATAGGATGGGGCTGGAGCTAATCACCATAGCCTATAGGCTGGGGCTGGGGCTAATCACCATAACCTATAGGATGGGGCTGGGGCTGGGGCTATAGGATGGGGCTAATCACCATAACCTATAGGATGGGGCTGGAGCTAATCACCATAGCCTATAGGATGGGGCTGGAGCTATAGGCTGGGGCTGATTCATTATAAACCAGAGTGATGGCCTGCGGAGTGGAGAGGATATAATTTAACGACGACAAGAGCTCATTATTTCCCTTCCTTTCGGTTTCTGAATCATTGGCTTCGTCCCAAACGGTACCGTATTCACTACATAGTGCACTATTTTTAAACATGGCCCATAGGGAACAGGGTGCCATTTGGGACGCAGTTATGATGTGGGGCCTGGGCAGGGAGTCAGAATGAAGGGGTGCTCTTTAAACCAAAACCCCTCCAGGTCTACAATCTGCTAATCAAATTCACAGAGGTCACTGCTAGAAAAGGGAGAGACCAGCAGCCGCGGAAATGTCAATGAAGACAGACAGGAGCTGTTCTCACCTCTCGCTCGCTCTGGCTTCGTCCCCAAATGGCACCCTACTATTTATAGTGCACTACTTTTGCCCAGGCGTTCTGTCTTGTTCAGTAACTATGTCCCATGGTGCCCTGGTCTAAAGTAGTGCACTGTATAGGGAATAGGGTGCCATTTGGAACGCAACTTTTTTTTTCTTCTTCTGTCACCGCTGACACCCACCAGCCAATCAAAAAAGGCCCTTGCTGTTAGGGTGAGCCTGTTAATGTGAAGCGCCATGGCCTTTCAGATCAGTCTCCTGAAGACATCTCTAGAACTGTCATTTTGAAATCTAA
Source organism: Coregonus clupeaformis (assembly GCF_020615455.1). Lineage (NCBI taxonomy): Eukaryota > Metazoa > Chordata > Actinopteri > Salmoniformes > Salmonidae > Coregonus > Coregonus clupeaformis. The sequence continues at coordinate 44,506,773 of NC_059212.1, read as the reverse complement.
CTGAAAAGGGTTGGTTTAAATAACATTGACTGAATATGTTCAGGTCTTTCTGTAGGGGATATTCTAGTACTCTCTAGATGCTCTTTCCAGGCTGTCTATAAGACGTCTTGGTGATCTCTATGTGGATGTTGAGGAGGGTTTGTGTGCGCCTTCATCAGATATAAAATATAATCTAAAAAGGTCTGAGCAAATAACAGTGACTGAGTAAGTTTAGGCTGTCTATAGGTGGTCTTAGGGTGGTCTTAGGGTGATCTTAAGGTATCTTAGGGTGGTCTTAAGGTGATCTTAGGGTGGTCTTAAGGTATCTTAGGGTGGTCTTAGGGTGATCTTAGGGTGGTCTTAAGGTATCTTAGGGTGATCTTAAGGTATCTTAGGGTGGTCTTAGGGTGGTCTTAGGGTGATCTTAAGGTATCTTAGGGTGGTCTTAAGGTATCTTAGGGTGATCTTAAGGTATCTTAGGGTGGTCTTAAGGTATCTTAGGGTGATCTTAAGGTATCTTAGGGTGATCTTAAGGTATCTTAGCGTGGTCTTAGGGTGGTCTTAGGGTGATCTTAAGGTATCTTAGGGTGATCTTAAGGTATCTTAGGGTGGTCTTAAGGTATCTTAGGGTGATCTTAAGGTATCTTAGGGTGGTATTCGGGTGGTCTTAGAGTGACCTTAAGGTATCTTAGGGTGGTCTTAGGGTGGTCTTAGGGTGATCTTAAGGTATCTTAGGGTGGTCTTAAGGTATCTTAGGGTGGTCTTAAGGTATCTTAGGGTGATCTTAAAGTATCTTAGGGTGATCTTAAGGTATCTTAGGGTGGTCTTAGGGTGGTCTTAGGGTGATCTTAGGGTGGTCTTAGGGTGATCTTAAGGTATCTTATGGTGGTCTTAAGGTATCTTAGGGTGGTCTTAAGGTATCTTAGGGTGATCTTAAGGTATTTTAGGGTGGTCTTAGGGTGGTCTTAAGGTATCTTAGGGTGATCTTAAGGTATCTTAGGGTGCTCTTAAGGTATCTTAGGGTGGTCTTAGGGTGGTCTTAAGGTATCTTAGGGTGGTCTTAGGGTGATCTTAGGGTGATCTTTAGGTATATTAGGGTGATTTTAAGGTATCTTAGGGAAGTTTTTAGGTATCTTAGGGTGGTCTTAGGGTATCTTAGGGTGGTCTTAGGGTGATCTTAAGGTATCTTAGGGTGGTCTTAGGTGGTCTTATGGTGATCTTAAGGTATCTTAGGGTGGTCTTAGGGTGGTCTTAGGGTGGTCTTAAGGTATTTTAGGGTGGTCTTAGGTGGTCTTAGGGTGGTTTTAGTTGGTCTTAGGGTGGTCTTAAGGTATCTTAGGGTGATCTTAAGGTATCTTAGGGTGCTCTTAAGGTATCTTAGGGTGGTCTTAGGGTGGTCTTAAGGTATCTTAGGTTGGTATTATGGTGATCTTAAGGTATCTTAGGGTGGTCTTAAGGTATCTTAGGGTGGTCTTAAGGTATCTTAGGGTGGTATTAAGGTATCTTAGGGTGGTCTTAGGGTGGTATTAAGGTATCTTAGGGTGATCTTAAGGAATCTTAGGGTGATCTTAAGGTATCTTAGGGTGGTCTTAGGGTGGTCTTAAGGTATCTTAGGGTGGTCTTAAGGTATCTTAGGGTGGTCTTAAGGTATCTTAGGGTGATCTAAAGGTATCTTAG
>NC_059212.1:44465117-44500117 GCF_020615455.1 Coregonus clupeaformis | reverse complement strand
ACGCGTTCTCTGGAGTGGTGAATCATGCTTCACCATCTGGCAGTCCGACGGACGAATCTGGGTTTGGCGGATGCCAGGAGAACATTACCTGCCCCAATGTATAGTGCCATCTGCAAAGTTTGGTGGAGGAGGAATAATGGTCTGTGGCTGTTTTTCAAGGTTTGGGCTTGGCCCCTTAGGAAAATCTTAATGCTACAATATACAATTACATTCTACACGATTCTGTGCTTCCAACTTTGTGGCAACAGTTTGGGGAAGGCCCTTTCCTGTTTCAGCATGAACATGCACCCATGCACAAAGCGAGGTCCATACAGAAATGGTTTGTCGAGATTGGTGTGGAAGAACTTGACTGGCCTGCACAGAGCCCTGACTTCAACCCCATCGAACACCTTTGGGATGAATTGGAACGCCGACTGCGAGCCAGGCCTAATCGCCCAACATCAGTGCCCGACCTCACTAATGCTCTTGTGGCTGAATGGAAGCAAGTCCCTGCAGCAATGTTCCAACATCTAGTGGAAAGCCTTCCCAGAAGAGTGGAGGCTGTTATAGCAGCAAAGGGGGGACCAACTCCATGTGAATGACCACGATTTTGGAATGAGATGTTCGACGAGCAGGTGTCCAAATACTTTTGATCATGTAGTGTAATAAAAAATAAAAAATGAATATCTGTTAGAGGAGTTCTCCTCTCCTCTCCTCTCCTCTCCTCCTCTCCTCTCCTCCTCTCCCTCTCCTCTCCTCTCCTCTCCTCTCCTCTCCTCTCCCTCCTCTCCTCTCCTCTCCCCTCCTCTCCTCTCCTAATAATAATAATATGCCATTTAGAGACGCTTTATCCAAAGCGACTTACAGTCATGCGTGCATACATTTTTTTTTTTTTGTGTATGGGGTGGTACCGGGGATCGAACCCACTACCTTGGCGTACAAGCGCCGTGCTCTACCAGTTGAGCTACAGAGGACCTCCTCCTCTTCTCTCCTGTCCTCCTCTCCTCTCCCTCTCCTCTCCTCTCCTCTCCTCTCTCTCCTCTCCTCTCTCCTCTCTCCTCTCCTCTCCCTCTCCTCTCCCTCTCCTCTCCTCTCCTCCTCCTCCTCCCTCCTCTCCTCCTCCTCTCCTCTCCTCTCCTCTCCTCTCCTCTCTCCTCTCCTCTCCTCTCCTCTCCTCTCCTCCTCCCTCCTCCTCCTCTCCTCCTCCTCTCCTCTCCTCTCCTCTCCTCCCTCCCCTCCTCCCTCCTCCCCTCTCCCTCCTCCCTCCTCCTCCCTCCTCCTCCTCCTCCTCCTCTCCTCCTCCTCTCCTCCTCCTCCTCCTCCTCCCTCCTCTCCTCTCCTCTCCTCTCCTCTCCTCTCCTCTCCTCTCCTCTTCTCTCCTCTGGACCATTATTTCCCCTGAACAGAATGGATCACAGGGGAGCAGGGAGGGAAACAGGGAACAGCAGCCCAATGTTTTGCTGGCAACAGCCATGACAGAGTCAATGTCAGACGGAGAAAGAGAGAGAGAGAGAGAGAGAGAGAGAGAGAGCAGAAGCAGCTGTGTCTGTCAGTCAGTAAAAACAGCTCCAGTTTGAATGGCATCTGGACTGGAGGCCTGGTGTGCCATACAGAACAGAGATCATATGACTAGCTGTGTCTCCCACAAAGACCACTGGCTGGATCGCTCCTCTCTCTGAACAGGTCAAGGTATACTGTCTGTTTCATGGAGAAGATGGAGTCACTGTGAAAGATCCCCTGGAGGACAATGGATTGTTGTTCATCATTTGAATATGGGGCTGACTTTGTCTGTTACTGAGCGACACGGTTTCATTTGTTTCCACACAGACAGGCACAGCAACAGACAGCGACCGTCTTGAAGTCTTGCCTGTGAGACTGATGTGTGCGCTGCTTGACTGTCTGCCCTACCCGCCCGCCCGCCCTGCCAACCCCTGCCAACCCCTGCCAACCCCTGGGGGCACTGAGAGACCAGAGTCTGGAGCCAGACCTCCTACGTCCCCCAAGAGTGTAGACCCATTAGGGTGTGTCCCATCTCCCCTCCTCCTCCCTTCCCATTGGCTGAAAATACCATTGTTACCCTAGAGCCACCCTAGCATGCAATCAGATCCTAGCTGAGAGGTAATCAGGGATATTCTCTGTCCAGACGTAGCAATTAGCCAGGGGAAAGATCCTGGTTAACAACTACAGGGTTTCAGGCCCAGTTTACCACACATGCACGCACGCACGCGCACGCACGCACGCACGCACGCACGCACACACACACACACACACACACAGGCTCAGTTTAGGATTCTCTATTCTTTCATGCTGCCAAGGGACTCGTTGACGCGTTTCCCTCCCCCTCTCCTTTCTGTTTTATTGACATGGCGGTGAGATGGGCTGGCCTGGGCTGGCCTGGGGTTGTGCTGACTCTCCTATCTGAGCTCCTCACACTGAGACTGGCACCACAGGCTTCAGGCTTGGCCTGTTACCAACTAAGGCCTGCAGTTTTAATGGGTGGGAATGAGTTGATGTCTTGGTGGCTTACAAATATGTGCGTTATCATGTCTATTTTACTGTGTTAAGACTTTACTGGCACTTTATTGATTTGATATTGATTTCATTCCATACGTTTGATCTGACGGTATGATTTTGAATGTGCAAAAAAATGATTGAGGCCAGGTTCCAATAAATAAACCTTTAAAGTTAAAGTATCTCTGAAACTCAAGATAAAACCGCAAATACTTTAATTCTAATAACGTCGATCAGCTCCAAGGATTTCATCTCCAGTCCAAAACAAGTCCAGCATTTTAAAACAGCTTTGATGCTTCAGCTTCTCTCCCAGACATCTGGAAGGATGTTAAATAGATTTTAATCAATGAGTAGAGAGTGTGAGAGCTGTAGTCAGTCTGTGTCTGTGTGTGTGTGTGTGTGTGTGTGTGTGTGTGTGTGTGTGTGTGTGTGTGTGTGTGTGTGTGTGTGTGTGTGTGTGTGTGTGTGTGTGTGTGTGTGTGTGTGTGTGTGTGTGTGTGTGTGTGTGTGTGTGTGTGTGTGCTGAAGTAGAATTAAACCCTAGCATTTCTCCAGTCTGATGATTGATTTGACGTATCGGTGATTAAATCACAGTCTTTGATGTTGAAGAGAAGACACTCCTCGAGGCCAAAAGAGTTTACACTCATTATCAACATCATCAGTAGTTTATTTCATATTTTCTCTTTGCTCACAAACAACTCATTTGGACAAATAAGTGCATATCTATTCCCCTACTAGTAATGTATGTGTCTGGGTTGGTGATCTATCATATTGTACAGATCTGGGTTCAAATGCTATTTAAAAATCTTTAAAATACTGTAAAGGCCCAATGCAGTCAAAATTCTGTTTTTTTCCTGTGTTTTATATGATATTGTACAACAGCTGTAAAAGGGTGAAATTTTTTTTTATCAGTGTTATTTCCTGATAGTTGAATATATATATATACATTTTAGTCATTTAGCAGACGCTCTTATCCACAGCGACTTACAGTTAGTGAGTGCATACATTTTTCATACTGCCCCCCCCCCCGTGGGAAACGAACCCACAACCCTGGCGTTGCAAGCGCCATGCTCTACCAACTGAGCTACAGGGGACATACTGTATATATAACAAAGACCACTTCCAGACAGTCCTAGCAATTTGTTTAGCTAAAAAGCTATTTTTTTTTCTTTTTCTTTTTTTTTTTTACAATTGTAATGAAAATCTATTACAGTAAGGTACTTAATTGTTACCCAGATAATTATTTGATATTGATATAAAAACGGCTGAACTGGGCCTTCAAGTGGTGGCATAAGCCTGCCTAAAGTGCCAAGGACTTTTCTATCAGTTCCATTGCAACAGGTAAGCACAATCAAGCACAGCTAATGTACTTGACATGATTTCAAATAGTATTACAATGGTGGGTGTTTGGCTTAGTGATTTATCGTATTGTAAGGCCTACTCTAAATACACCATCATAAGTATTTTACAGAATGTTTGCTCACAAACAACTTACTCTGACAAATACTTGAGCATTCATTCCCCTTCTAACAGTATGTGTCTAGGTTGGCCAAATAGCACTTGGACCCAGGACTGTAAGTCGCTCTGGATAAGAGCGTCTGCTAAATGACTAAAATGTAAGATAACGATCTCTATTCTGAGGATGATGAGGCCGTTCGGGTCGGATCTAAGCCCTGGTCAAAAGTAGTGGACAAAATATTTGGGCTACGGCTTGACAGCACATGCTGAGAATCAAAGGTGAGATAGCTTTTCTCATCTCCACCCAACGGAACGGAGCGGTCTGCCTTTCGCATCATACATTCTCTTCCCCTCCTCCTGTTCTCCTCCCCACCTCCTCCTCCTGTTCTCCCCTCCTCTGCTTCCTCTTCTCCTCCTCCTGTTCTCCGATCGTCCTCCTCCTCCTCTCCTCCTGTTCTCCCCTCCTCTGCTTCCTCTTCTCCTCCTCCTGTTCTCCCCTCCTCTGCTTCCTCTTCTCCTCCTCCTGTTCTCCCCTCCTCTGCTTCCTCTTCTCCTCCTCCTGTTCTCCCCCTCCTCTGCTTCCTCTTCTCCTCCTCCTGTTCTCCCCTCCTCTGCTTCCTCTTCTCCTCCTCCTCCTGTTCTCCCCACCTCTGCTTCCTCTTCTCCTCCTCCTGTTCTCCCCTCCTCTGCTTCCTCTTCTCCTCCTCCTCCTGTTCTCCCCTCCTCTGCTTCCTCTTCTCCTCCTCCTGTTCTCCCCTCCTCTGCTTCCTCTTCTCCTCCTCCTGTTCTCCCCTCCTCTGCTTCCTCTTCTCCTCCTCCTGTTCTCCCCTCCTCTGCTTCCTCTTCTCCTCCTCCTGTTCTCCCCTCCTCTGCTTCCTCTTCTCCTCCTCCTGTTCTCCGATCGTCCTCCTCCTCCTCTCCTCCTGTTCTCTCCTCCTCCCCTCCTCTCCTCCTGTTCTCCCCTCCTCCATCCATCAAGCCTAACCGCTTTCCAGTCATCCTAAAACAATTTCCGCCGTCAAGAGGCCCTTACAGTCTACATCTCGTCTGTGTCCCAAACGGCATCTTATTCCCTATTCCCCTATGGGCCCTGGCCAGAAGCAGTGCAATATATATAGGGTCTAGGGTGTCATTTGGGATGTATCTCTGTTTTGTTCAGAGCTGAGTGTTCATTTGGTCAATGAGGGGAGATTAGACCTTCTGGCTGGCAGCTGGACTAGCGGTGAGCACTACTACACTATCAGACAGATACAGACAGAACACAACAGACAACCTGCTAATGCTAATTACCCACCATTCAAGTGTGGGGCTGAGGGGAGACAACAGCGTTATCTGGAGTGTGTGTGTGTGTGTGTGTGTGTGTGTGTGTGACTGTGTGTGTGACTGTGTGTGTGTGTGTGCGTGCGTGTGTGCGTGCGTGCGTGCGTGCGTGCGTGTGTGTGTGTGTGTGTGTGTGCGCGTCATCTGGAGTGCTCTCAGAGTGGGAGATACAATCAGAGACACCTCTTAACCAGACAGAGTAGGCCTTTAATCAGATATGTTAAACTTAGACAGAGACAGAGTAGGACTTTAATCAGATATGTTAAAATTAAACGGCGGGTGGAAGGCAGGGAGGGGAGCGGTAAGGGTGGGGTGCAGGAGGGTGGGAGGAAGTGTTCATTTGTAGGTCAAAGCTTTTCCGGATCGCCGCGGTAACCTTTGGCCAGCCCCCTTGTGTTCCAACATCAATCAATTCCAAAACGGGGCAAAGTAAACGCTTCCCTCCACTACCAGCAGGTCATTACTCCTGGGGCAGAGTACAGCGACACACACGCAAGCAGATGCAGACACACACACACACACACACACACACACACACACACACACACACGCACTCCCCTGACACACACACAATCCCCAAGCCTGCCTGCTTAAAATGAGTGGCGTCTTTCCTAATGAATTGTCTGTGTGTCACTGGGGGGCTCCAAACTATCTGTGGTGCAGTCAGTCAGCCAGCCAGTCAGTCAGCCAGTCAGCCAGTCAGCCAGTCAGCCAGTCAGCCAGTCAGCCAGTCAGTCAGTCAGCCAGTCAGCCAGTCAGCCAGTCAGTCAGTCAGCCAGTCAGCCAGTCAGCCAGTCAGTCAGTCAGCCAGTCAGCCAGTCAGCCAGTCAGCCAGTCAGCCAGTCAGCCAGTCAGCCAGTCAGCCAGTCAGCCAGTCAGAAAGCCGCTTTGAGATTAGGCGTCAGATTGGAGCGGAAACAATATCCATTAGTTTGGTGCGCTACCTTTGTTAGAAACAGCCGCCGCTATCCGCCATTCCATTAGTCTAATTCCTCTGGAGCCGTGTGTGTGTGTTTGTGGGTGTGTGTGCGTGTGTGTGTGTGTGTGTGTGTATGTGGTCTGTGTGTGTGTGTGTGAGTGTGTGTGTGAGTGTGTGTGTGTGTGTGTGTGTGTGTGTGTGTGTGTGTGTGTGTGTGTGTGTGTGTGTGTGTGTGTGTGTGTGTGCGTGCGGTGTGTGTGAGTGTGTGTGAGAGAGTGTGTGTGTGTGTATGTGTGTGTGTGTGTGTGTGTGTGTGTGTGTGCGCGCGCGTGTGTGTGTGTGCGTGCGGTGTGTGTGAGTGTGTGTGAGAGAGTGTGCGTGTGTGTGTGTGTGTGTGTGTGTGTGTGTGTGCGTGTGCGTGTGTATGTGTGTGTGTGTGTCTGCTGTGCGGTGTCTGTGGCAGTGATATCTCCTTATTTCACAATCAAATGAAGTGCGATCAATGCATCATTAAAGAGACAGATCTTTGAGGCAGACGTAGAATGCAAGCAAACAACATGGGATCAAGGGCTTTAGAGGAAATAAATAATTGATTAATTAAAATAGATTTGAGATTTTTCGATCAAATTCAGCTCGCCACGTCATTGTCGTCAAAGCTTTTGTCTTAATTCCCATTGTTGTCACACAAGGGATAAGGATGGGGTTATTGTTGTGGGGGAATCGCCAGCTTCACACATCACACAGGAAACGGTAGAATACCATCAAAACAATGTCCAATATCGCTGTCTTTCAACGTGCATTTTGGTTTAAGTGGTTCAAAGGTCAATTATATTCTTCTATTGTTATGGGTATAGAATATATTTTTCATTGTGTTGATTTGATGGAGCGGAACATTTATCATAAACTATATATAAATGTTCCTTTATCATAAACTATATATAATGTTCCTTTATCATAAACTATATTGTAAGGTTCTGTATTTGTTTTCTTAGTCAACCTTGTGTTCTTGAACGTAGCCCTGTTTCTTTGTGTTCTTGAACGTAGCCCTGTTTCTTTGTGTTCTTGAACGTAGCCCTGTTTCTTTGTGTTCTTGAACGTAGTCCTGTTTCTTTGTGTTCTTTCATTTTTGTTCATTGATTTCATCTGTGTTTGTTACTCCCCTGGTCTCATCAGCTCCTTATTTAGTTCAGTTCATTCTGTTTGTGCCTTGTGAGGTATTGTTCATTTTGACTCTACTAAGCCTTTTCCTAGCTCGTTTGTGAGAATCAGTTATAGCCTTCAGTCCTAGTTTTTGATTCTCCTGCCTGTTTGCCTACCTGTGTATGACCATTGCCTGCCTGTGACCACGATTCCTGACTTCTGCGAAGGTGAAATAAACACCTGCAGCGCTCTGCGCGTGAATCTACACCTTTTTTCAAAAGTTTGGGGTCACTTAGAAATGTCCTTGTTTTCTAAAGAAAATAATTTTTTGCCAAGAAACTGAAGATCTAGTACAACGCTGTGTACTACTCCCTTCACAGAACAGCGCAAACTGGCTCTAACCAGAATAGAAAGAGGAGTGGGAGGCCCTGGTGCACAACTGAGCAAGAGGACAAATACATGAATGTCTAGTTTGAGAAACAGGTGCCTCACAGGTCCTCAACTGGCAGCTTCATTAAATAGTATCTGCAAAACACCAGTCTCAACGTCAACAGTGAAGAGGCGACCCCGGGATGCTGACCTTCTAGGCAGAGTTGCAAAGAAAAAGCCATATCTCAGACTGCCCATCTTAATCTTTTCTTTTTATTGGCCAGTCTGAGATATGGCTTTTTCTTTGCAACTTACAACATTAACAATGTCTACACTGTATTTCTGATCAATTTGATGTTATTTTAAATGGACAAAAAATTGCTTTTCTTTCGAAAACAAGGACATTTCTAAGTGACCCCAAACTTTTGAACGGTAGTGTATATAATGTTATTTTCTCATAAATTATATATAATGTTCCTTTATCATAATATATATAATAAGTACAATTACAGTGAGGGGAAAAAAGTTTTTGATCCCCTGCTGATTTTGTACGTTTGCCCACTGACAAAGAAATGATCCGTCTATAATTTTAATGGTAGGTTTATTTGAACAGTGAGAGACAGAATAACAACAACAAAAACCAGAAAAACGCATGTCAAAAATGTTATAAATTGATTTGCATTTTTAATGAGGGGAAATACGGATGTTGACCCCTCTGCAAAACATGACTTAGTACTTGGTGGCAAAACCCTTGTTGGCAATCACAGAGGTCAGACATTTCTTGTAGTTGGCCACCAGGTTTGCACACATCTCAAGAGGGATTTTGTCCAACTCCTCTTTGCAGATCTTCTCCAAGTCATCAACTCGAACCTTCAGCTCCCTCCACAGATTTTCTATGGGATTAAGGTCTGGAGACTGGCTAGGCCACTCCAGGACCTTAATGTGCTTCTTCTTGAGCCACTCCTTTGTTGCCTTGGCAGTGTGTTTTGAGTCATTGTCATGCTGGAATACCCATCCACGACCCATTTTCAATGCCCTGGCTGAGGGAAGGAGGTTCTCACCCAAGATTTGACGGTACATGGCCCCGTCCATCGTCCCTTTGATGCGGTGAAGTTGTCCTTTCCCCTTAGCAGAAAAACACCCCCAAAGCATAATGTTTCCACCTCCATGTTTGACGGTGGGGATGGTGTTCTTGGGGTCATAGGCAGCATTCCTCCTCCTCCGAACACGGCGAGTTGAGTTGATGCCAAAGAGCTCGATTTTGGTCTCATCTGACCACAAAACTTTCAACCAGTTCTCCTCTGAATCATTCAGATGTTCATTGGCAAACTTCAGACGGCCCTGTATATGTGCTTTCTTGAGCAGGGGGGACCTTATGGCGCTGCAGGATTTCAGTCCTTCACGGCGTAGTGTGTTACCAATTGTTTTCTTGGTGACTATGGTCCCAGCTGCCTTGAGATCATTGACAAGATCCTCCCATGTAGTTCTGGGCAGATTCTTCACCGTTCTCATGATCATTGCAACTGCACGAGGTGAGACCTTGCATGGAGCCCCAGGCCGAGGGAGATTGACAGTTATTTTGTGTTTCTTCCATTTGTGAATAATCGCACCAAGTGTTGTCACCTTCTCACCAAGCTGCTTGGCGATGGTCTTGTAGCCCATTCCAGCCTTGTGTAGGTCTACAATCTTGTCCCTGACATCCTTGGAGAGCTCTTTGGTCTTGGCCATGGTGGAGAGTTTGGAATCGATTGATTGATTGTTATTGTGGACAGGTGTTTTTATACAGGTAACAAACTGAGATTAGGAGCACTCCTTTCAAGAGTGTGCTCTAATCTCAGCTCGTTACCGGTATAAAAAGACACCTGGGAGCCAGAAATCTTTCTGATTGAGAGGGGGTCAAATACTTATTTCCCTCATTAAAATGCAAATCAATTTATAACATTTTTCACATGCGTTTTTCTGGATTTTGTTGTTGTTATTCTGTCTCTCACTGTTCAAATAAACCTACCATTAAAATTATAGACTGATCATTTCTTTGTCAGTGGGTAAACGTACAAAATCAGCAGGGGATCAAATACTTTTTTTCCCTCACTGTATATACAGTGTTTCTTTCTTTGAGGTATATGGGGTATTTGAGGTATATGGGGTACTTTCTCCTATTGCATTGTACGGAGCAATGACCAATGTCGCTGTTTGGAAATGGCCGTGATATTGCAGAGATATACAGTATCTCCTTTAAAAGGTCTCAGGCCAAACTCTGGACATCTCAACCTTACAACCCCTCAGTATGTCAGTGTCACCTAATCTACATGTCTTTGGAAGATAAACTCCAATACAGACCTTTACTTCAGGATTGGGGTCAATTTGAATTTAAGTGACAATTCAGGAAGTGATTTGAATTTGAAATTATAAAATATACAGTACCAGTCAACAGTTTGGACACACCTACTCATTCCAGGGTTTTTCTTTATTTTTACTATTTTCTACATTGTAGAATGATAGTGAAGACATCAAAACGATGAAATAACTCATATGGAATCATGTAGTAACCAAAAATGTGTTAAATCAAAATATATTTTATATTTGAGATTCTTCAAAGTGATTTATTTAGAATGTATGGCACACTTAACCAGCATGGCTACCACAGCATTCTGCAGCGATACGCCATCGGGCTATGTGAAGAATCTCAAATATAAAATATATTTTGATTTGTTTAACACTTTTTTGGTTACTACATGATTCCATATGTGTTATTTCATAGTTTTGATGTCTTCACTATTATTCTACAATGTAGAAAATAGTACAAATATAGAAAAAACCCTTGAATGAGTAGGTGTGTCCAAACTTTTGACTGGTACTGTATATTTATATATATTTTTTTATATATAGCTTCTCCTTTTAAGTTTATTGACAAATCGTTTAAAATAAAGGATTTTTTTTTCAATTATTGAATAAGAATTTCAGTTTCACTTCAATTCCAATTGACCCCAACCCTGCCTTACTCTATGAAGCATTTCCACTTCCTATCCACTTCCTTTCCACTTCCTATCCACTTCCTATCCACTTCCTATCCCACTAGTCTGAATGTGGAACCATGGTGGCAGCTGGTGTGTATAAGGTTATTTCTTATTGGTGCAAAACGTTTTTTTGAGATTCACGATTGTTGGAACATCCTATCAGTCCAATGGAGTTTTTCCCAAAGATTTAGTGATTTTGGGGTTTTGAATTGGGTTTTGGATTGGGTTTTGGATTGGGTTTTGGATTGGGTTTTGGATTTGGGTTTTGGATTGGGTTTTGGATTGGGTTTTGGATTGGGTTTTGGATTGGATTTTGGATTGGATTTTGGATAGGGTTTTGGATTGGGTTTTGGATTGGGTTTTGGATTTGGGTTTTGGATTGGATTTTGGATTGGGTTTTGGATTGGGTTTTGGATTGGGTTTTGGATTTGCAAACAACCCTCTTTTCCATCAGTGTCACCCAGCTGTCTTACCTATGGATATCTAAACAAACAACACATTTTTACTGTACGGTAGTGTGACCAGTTCTTACCTGTTGGCATCCATGGGTCTGCTGAGGGCTTCTCTCTGGTGTTGATCTGTTCCCAATCTAGATCATCCTCTCTCCCCTGGCTGTACCCACAGGTTTCAAACGGCTTCTCAAAGTCACAATCACCTGTTACAAAAGACACAAGACAATCATTCAGAATTCATATTGTTGCGTCTAACTCCTCACCATAATGAATGAACACATACTCCACATTCATTACATTCAAAACATTCATTCCTCAGCGTTCACATTTTTTCCCTCCCCATAAAACAAGTGTCGGTATTCATAATGCAATATGGTCGCCGATGGTGAGATGGTGAGATGCTGAGATGCTGAGATGCTGAGATGGTGAGATGCTGAGATGCTGAGATGGTGAGATGGTGAGATGCTGAGATGCTGAGATGGTGAGATGGTGAGATGCTGAGATGGTGAGATGCTGAGATGGTGAGATGCTGAGATGCTGAGATGCTGAGATGCTGAGATGGTGAGATGGTGAGATGCTGAGTTGGTGAGATGGTGAGATGCTGAGATGGTGAGATGCTGAGATGCTGAGATGGTGAGATGGTGAGATGCTGAGATGGTGAGATGCTGAGATGCTGAGATGGTGAGATGCTGAGATGGTGAGATGCTGAGATGCTGAGATGGTGAGATGGTGAGATGTTGAGATGCTGAGATGGTGAGATGGTGAGATGCTGAGATGGTGAGATGGTGAGATGCTGAGATGGTGAGATGCTGAGATGGTGAGATGGTGAGATGCTGAGATGCTGAGATGGTGAGATGCTGAGATGGTGAAATGGTGAGATGCTGAGATGGTGAAATGGGTTTAAAGTGAGACAAAGTAAGGGGGTTACAGCAGCCGTCGAGGCACAACACAACACACATTACCGTCATTAGCCAACATGGCAGTCCAATTTCACTATGTGTGTGTGTGTGTCTGTGTGTGTATGTGCATGTTTGTGTGTGTGTGTGTGTGTGTGTGTGTGTGTGTGTGTGCACAACACACATTAGCGTCATTACCCAACACGGCAGTCCAAATTCACTATGACAAGCATGAAGTGTACTGACTCCATCATCGTTAGGCGTAGGCTATATTCCAAATGGCACCCCTGTTCCCTATGAAGTCCCTTACGGGCCCAGGTTAAAACTAGAACCGCTGAGGCCAGTCATTTGGGACTGCTCATGAATTTAAATGTTTTATTATCCTGCCATTGTAAAGTCATGCCCCCCCTCTCCATCCTTGACTTTTCCTACATCAGTCTATATAAGACAACCGTCGTTGATAGAACCTCAAACACAACTGGAGTTAGAACCACTTTTAGGAGGACAGTTTTGCCCCTCCTTCTCCCGACAGTACAGATGTAGGGTCTTAATTTGAGCCAGTTTGCTACAGCAGGAAAATTATCCTGCAGCAACAGGGAAATGTGAATTATTATGTGGATTATAATTAATTGACATTTTTGTAGGGGTTGATACATTTTTCCAAAGTGGAAATTACAAACTTCAGAAGCCTATTTAAACCTCAAATACACTACACTTTAAAAATGTCCTGCATTAAGTTATCCTGCAACAGGGTGATCAAATTAAGATCCTACATATATAGGGGCCTGCTCCCCTCCCTCTCCCGATAGTTGAAGGTGCCGTGCCCAGTTATTCACCCTGTTAATTGCCTCGAAACTACACACGAAACTAATTTCACACAATTAATTAACAGATGAAATAAATGAGGTATAATGGGGGTGAAATGGGGAGAATGGGTGAGTTGATGAGCGACGGGAAGCGGACAATGCTTTGGTTCAGACGGCTGTAAAGAGGCACCTGGTCTGTTGCCGTGTTCTACAACATGCTTGTTTCTATGTATTTGGTATTTTATTAGGATCCCCATTAGCTGTTGTGAAAGAAGCAGCTACTCTTCCTGGGGTCCAAACAAAACATGAAACATGACATAATACAGAACATTAATAGACAAGAACAGCTCAAGGACAGAAATACATTCATTTAAAAACAGCACACGTAGCCTACATATCAATACATACACACAAACTATCTAGGTCAAATAGGGGAGAGGTGTTGTGCCGTGAGGTGTTGCTTTATCTGTTTTCTGAAATCAGGTTTGCTGTTTATTGGAGAAATCTGAGATTTGAGCAATCTGAGATGGAGTTCCATGCAATAATGGCTCTATATAATAATGTACGCTTTCTTGAATTTGTTCTGGATTTGGGGACTGTGAAAACACCCCTGGTGGCATGTCTGGTGGGGTAAGTGTGTGTGTCAGAGCTGTGTGTAAGTTGACTATGCAAACAATTTGGAATTTTCAACACATTCATGTTTCTTATAAAAACAAGAAGTGATGCACTCAGTCTCTCCTCAACTCTTAGCCAAGAGAGACTGGCATGCATAGTATTTATATCAGCCCTCTGATTACAATGAAGAGCAAGACGTGCCGCTCTGTTCTGGGCCAGCTGCATCTTAACTAGGTCTTTCCTTGCAGCACTCGACCACACGACTGGACAATAATCAAGATAAGATAAAACTAGAGACTGCAGGACTTGCTTTTTAGAGTGTGGTGTCAGAAAAGCTGAGCGTCTGCTATCGACGCACACCGTGTTGTTCAAGCAGTGCGTGAACAACACCATGCCCCAGGAGATACTTCATCATGAGTGTGGCACACAGGCTACGTGAGGGCCAAGGCAGCAGCAAAGATTCCTCGCGAGCTGCTGCGCAAGCCAAATTGCGCACAGCTCCGGGGGAGGAGACAGAGCCAGGTGGCCAGATGCACAAAGAACAGAACCCGTGACACCTGCAAGCGACTTGTTTGTGGGAAGTGTTGCAAGCAAGTGAAAATGACAAAGATAATATGTCGACTGTTAGGACAAGAAAACGCACACATCCAATCATCGGTCCCACTCACCATGATTAACAGGCTCCTCTCCCAAACAGAATATAGAATGATCAGGGCCCAGTCACCTTTCCTCCTCTCTGTGATTGGCTAGCTAGGTCTAGGACAGCAGAAGATCTATGATCGGCTAGCAAGGTCTAGGACAGTAGGAGATCTGTGAGGGGCTAGCTAGGTCTAGGACAATAGAAGATCTGCTAGCTAAATCTAGGACAACGGAAGATTTGTGTTGGTGGTTGGGGTGTTGGTGGTTGGGGTGTTGGTGGTTGGGGTGTTGGTGGTTGGGGTGTTGGTGGTTGGGGTGTTTGTGGTTGGGGTGTTGGTGGTTGGGGTGTTGGTGGTTGGGGTGTTGGTGGTTGGGGTGTTGGCGGTTGGGGTGTTGGTGGCTGGGGTGTTGGTGGTTGGGGTGTTGGTGGTTGGGGTGTTTATTTTATTTTGTCATTAGAAAAATAAGCCATTACAGTGTTGGGGTGTTGGTGGTTGGGGTGTTGGTGGTTGGGGTGTTGGTGGTTGGGGTGTTTATTTTATTTTGTCATTAGAAAAATAAGCCATTACAGTGTTCCAACACATGTTGCTGTTTCATAGTTGGAATAAAGTCACCCCATGAATAAAATGTAGTGTATACAGTGGGGGAAAAAAGTATTTAGTCAGCCACCAATTGTGCAAGTTCTCCCACTTAAAAAGATGAGAGAGGCCTGTAATTGTCATCATAGGTACATGTCAACTATGACAGACAAATTGAGAAAAATAAATCCAGAAAATCACATTGTAGGATTTTTTATGAATTTATTTGCAAATTATGGTGGAAAATAAGTATTTGGTCACCACAAACAAGCAAGATTTCTGGCTCTCACAGACCTGTAACTTCTTCTTAAGAGGCTCCTCTGTCCTCCACTCGTTACCTGTATTAGTGGCACCTGTTTGAACTTGTTATCAGTATAAAAGACACCTGTCCACAACCTCAAACAGTCACACTCCAAACTCCACTATGGCCAAGACCAAAGAGCTGTCAAAGGACACCAGAAACACAATTGTAGACCTGCACCAGGCTGGGGAAGACTGAATCTGCAATAGGTAAGCAGCTTGGTTTGAAGAAATCAACTGTGGGAGCAATTATTAGGAAATGGAAGACATACAAGACCACTGATAATCTCCCTCGATCTGGGGCTCCACGCAAGATCTCACCCCGTGGGGTCAAAATGATCACAAGAACAGTGAGCAAAAATCCCAGAACCACACGGGGGGACCCAGTGAATGACCTGCAGAGAGCTGGGACCAAAGTAACGAAGCCTACCATCAGTAACACACTACGCCGCCAGGGACTCAAATCCTGCAGTGCCAGACGTGTGCCCCCTGCTTAAGCCAGTACATGTCCAGGCCCGTCTGAAGTTTGCTAGTGTGCATTTGGATGATCCAGAAGAGGATTGGGAGAATGTCATTTGGTCATATGAAACCAAAATAGAACTTTTGGTAAAAACTCAACTCGTCGTGTTTGGAGGACAAAGAATGCTGAGTTGCATCCAAAGAACACCATACCTACTGTGAAGCATGGGGGTGGAAACATCATACTTTGGGGCTGTTTTTCTGCAAAGGGACCAGGATGACTAATCCATGTAAAGGAAAGAATGAATGGGGCCATGTATCGTGAGATTTTGAGTGAAAACCTCCTTCCATCAGCAAGGGCATTGAAGATGAAACGTGGCTGGGTCTTTCAGCATGACAATGATCCCAAACACACCACCCGGGGCAACGAAGGAGTGGCTTCGTAAGAAGCATTTCAAGGTCCTGGAGTGGCCTAGCCAGTCTCCAGATCTCAACCCCCATAGAAAATCTTTGGAGGGAGTTGAAAGTCCGTGTTGCCCAGCGACAGCCCCAAAACATCACTGCTCTAGAGGAGATCTGCATGGAGGAATGGGCCAAAAATACCAGCAACAGTGTGTGAAAACCTTGTGAAGACATACAGAAAACGTTTGACCTGTGTCATTGCCAACAAAGGGTATATAACAAAGTATTGAGAAACTTTAGTTATTGACCAAATACTTATTTTCCACCATAATTTGCAAATAAATTCATTAAAAATCCTACAATGTGATTTTCTGGAAAAAACATTCTCATTTTGTCTGTCATAGTTGACGTGTACCTATGATGAAAATTACAGGCCTCTCTCATCTTTTTAAGTGGGAGAACTTGCACAATTGGTGGCTGACTAAATACTTTTTTTCCCCACTGTATATATATATATATATTTACATATAGCCGACAGTAACATAAACTACTTAAAACGCTATTGTGTTATCTGAAATCATTTTTAATTACCAAATGATAATCTTTACGATTTCATATATGAAATGTATTAATTACACTGTTAGAATGTGGCAGTCAAAATGACCGCTAGTTAGCTTGAAGGAGGGTCCCTCGGGGCCCCAGCAGTTCTACTGTTAAAAGTAGTGCACTAAATAGGGAATAGGGAGGTATTTGGGACGCAGACATAATGTTTGAAATTGCACCATCTAGCACACATTGATTTATTTCTTCTAACAGCAGTTAGTGCTGTAGCAGCGATCCAGTCTATGGGACCTAGCTGTTCTGCTGTTCACAGCACTCTATTTTCCACACACACACACACACACACACACACACACACACACACACAGTACATACACACACACACACACAGTACACACACACACACACACACAGCATGTACACGGTACACACACACACACACACACACACATACAGGTGTAAGCACAGACGCATATCCTTTCCCACACAGCAACCCACTCTAATCCATTCTACTGCCTCCACTCTGAAGATGATGGAAAGGAACCATTATGAGCTGCATGGTGTGTGTGTCTGTGTGTGCAGGTCTGCATGTTTTCAGCCTGTCGGTGTGTGATCGATCAATTCATACCCTCCTTTACTCCAGCCACCTATTAAACACAATGTGAACACATAGATATCATCCTGACTAACATACCCTCTAAATACACCTCAGCTGTCTTCAACCAGGATCTCAGCGATCACTGCCTTATTGCCTGCGTCCGTAACGGGTCCGCGGTCAAACGACCACCCCTCATCACTGTCAAACGCTCCCTAAAAACACTTTAGGAGCAGGCCTTCCTAATTGACCTGGCCCAGGTATCCTGGATGGATATAGATCTCATTCCGTCAGTAGAGGATGCCTGGTTGTTCCTTAAAAGTAATTTCCTCTCAATCTTAAATAAACATGCCCCATTCAAAAAATACAGAACTAAGAACCGATATAGCCCTGGTTCTCCTCAGACTCTGACTGCCCTTGACCAGCACAAAAACATCCTGTGGCATACACCATTAGCATCAAATAGCCCCCGCGATATGCAACTTTTCAGGGAAGTTAGGAACCAATATACACAAGCAGTCAGGAAAGCAAAGGCAAACTTTTTCAAACAGAAATTTGCATCCTGTAGCACTAACTCCAAAAAGTTTTGGGACACTGTAAAGTCCATGGAGAATAAGAGCACTTCCTCCCAGTTGCCCACTGCACTGAGGCTAGGAAACACTATCACCACCGATAAATCTACAATAATCGAGAATTTCAACAAGCATTTTGCTACAGCTGGCCATGCTTTCCATCTGGATACCACTACCCCGGCCACCAACTCTGCACCCTCTGCTGAAACTTGCTCATGCCCCCCCCCCCGCTTCTCCTTCACACAAATTCAGACAGCTGACGTTTTGAAAGAGCTGCAAAATCTGGACCCCTACAAATCAGCTGGGCTAGACAATCTGGACCCTTTCTTTCTAAAACTAGCCGCAAATTGTCGCAACCCCTATTACTAGTCTGTTCAACCTCTCTTTCATAACGTCTGAGATCCCCCAGAGATTGAAAGCTGCCGCGGTCATCCCCCTCTTCAAAGGGGGTGACACTCAGATCCAAACTGCTACAGACCTATATCCATCCTGCCCTGCCTTTCGAAAACTATTTGAAAGCCAAGTTAACAAACAGATCACCGACCATTTCGAATACCACCGCACCTTCTCCGCTATGCAATCCGTTCGAGCTGGTCATGGGTGCACTTCAGCCACGCTCAAGGTCCTAAACGATATTATAACCGCGATTGATAATAGACAGTACTGTGCAGCCGTCTTCATCGACCTGGCCAAGGCTTTCGACTCTGTCAACCACCGCATTCTTATTGGCAGACTAAATAGCCTTGGTTTCTCAAACTGACTGCCTCGCCTGGTTCACCAACTACCCTCAGATAGAGTTCAGTGTGTCAATTCGGGAGGGCCTGTTGTCTGGACCTATGGCAGTCTCTATGGGGGGTGCCACAGGGTTCAATTCTTGGGCCGAC
Source organism: Coregonus clupeaformis (assembly GCF_020615455.1). Classification (NCBI taxonomy): domain Eukaryota; kingdom Metazoa; phylum Chordata; class Actinopteri; order Salmoniformes; family Salmonidae; genus Coregonus; species Coregonus clupeaformis. The sequence goes on along the minus strand of NC_059212.1, from coordinate 44,481,645 downwards.
ACTTTTCTCCGTGTATATCAATGATGTCGCTCTTGCTGCTGGTGACTCTCAGATCCACCTCTACGCAGACGACACCATTTTGTATACATCTGGCCCTTCATTGGACACTGTGTTAACAAACCTCCAAACGAGCTTCAATGCCATACAACACTCCTTCAGTAGCCTCCAACTGCTCTTAAACACTAGTAAAACTAAATGCATGCTTTTCAATCGAACGCTGCTGGCACCCGCCCACCCGACTAGAATCACCACTCTCGACGGGTCTGACCTAGAGTATGTGGACAACTACAAATACCTAAGTGTCGGTTAGACTGTAAACTCTCCTTCCAGACTCACATAAAGAATCTCCAATCCAAAGTTAAATCTAGAATCGGGCTTCCTATTTCGCAACAAAGCCTCCTTCACTCATGCTGCCAAACATGCCCTCGTAAAACTGACTATCCTACCGATCCTTGACTTCGGCGATGTCATTTACAAAATAGCCTCCAACACTCTACTCAGCAAATTGGATGTAGTCTATCACAGTGCCATCCGTTTTGTCTCCAAAGCCCCATACGCTACCCACCACTGTGACCTGTACGCTCTTGTTGGCTGGTCCTCACTACATGTTCGTCGTCAAACCCACTGGCTCCAGGCCATCTATAAATCACTGCTAGGCAAATCCCCGCCTTATCTTAGCTCATTGGTCACCATAGCAGCACCCACCCGTAGTCTGCGCTCCAGCAGGTATATCTCACTGGTCATTCCCAAAGCCAACACCTCCTTTGGCCGCCATTCCTTCCAGTTCTCTGCTGCCAATGACTGGAACGAATTGCAAAAATCTCTGAAGCTGGAGACTCTTATCTCCCTCACTAACTTTAAGCATCAGTTGTCAGAGCACCTTACCGATCACTGCACCTGTACACAGCCCATCTGAAATTAGCCCACCCAACTACCTCATCCCTATATTGTTATTTATTTTGCTCTTTTGCACCCCAGTATCTCTATTTGCACACATAATCTCTTGCACATCTAGCATTCCAGTGTTAATACTATTGTAATTATTTTGCACTATAGCCTATTTATTGCCTTACCTCCATAACTTGCTACATTTGCACACACTGTATATATATTTTCTGTTGTATTTTTGACTTTATGTTTTTTACCCCATATGTAACTCTGTGTTGTTTTTATCGCACTGCTTTGCTTTATCTTGGCCAGGTCGCAGTTGTAAATGAGAACTTGTTCTCAACTGGCTTACCTGGTTAAATAAAGGTGAAAAAAAAAATAATAATAAAAAAAATGTAAAGGCTCCTCCCATCTATTCAACACAATGTAAAGGCTCCTCCCACCTATTCAACAAAAGGCTTGGCTCCTCCCACCTATTCAACACAATGTAAAGGTATTGGCTCCTCCCACCTATTCAACATAATGTAAAGGCTCCTCCCACATATTCAACACAATGTAAAGGCTTGGCTCCTCCCACCTACTCAACACAATCTAAAGGCGTGGCTCCTCCCACCTATTCAACACAATGTAAAGGCTCTTCCCACTTATTCAACACAATGTAAAGGCTCCTCCCACTTATTAAACACAATTTAAGGCTCCTCCCACTTATTCAACACAATGTAAAGGCTTGGCTCCTCCCACCTACTCAACACAATCTAAAGGCGTGGCTCCTCCCACCTATTCAACACAATTTAAGGCTCCTCCCACTTATTCAACACAATGTAAGGGCTTGGCTCCTCCCACCTATTCAACACAATGGTAAGACTCCTCCCACCTATTCAACACATTGTAAAGGCTTGGCTCCTATAATGACAGTAAGCCTGAATAATGACAGTAAGCCTGTATAATGACAGTATGCCTGAATAATGACAGTATGCCTGTATAATGACAGTATGCCTGTATAATGACAGTATGCCTGAATAATGACAGTATGCCTGAATAATGACAGTATGCCTGAATAATGACAGTATGCCTGTATAATGACAGTAAGCCTGAATAATGACAGTATGCCTGAATAATGACAGTATGCCTGAATAATGACAGTATGCCTGAATAATGACAGTATGCCTGTATAATGACAGTAAGCCTGAATAATGACAGTATGCCTGAATAATGACAGTATGCCTGAATAATGACAGTAAGCCTGAATAATGACAGTAAGCCTGAATAATGACAGTATGCCTGAATAATGACAGTAAGCCTGAATAATGACAGTATGCCTGTATAATGACAGTAAGCCTGAATAATGACAGTAAGCCTGAATAATGACAGTATGCCTGAATAATGACAGTAAGCCTGAATAATGACAGTATGCCTGAATAATGACAGTATGCCTGTATAATGACAGTATGCATGTATAATGACAGTATGCCTGAATAATGACAGTAAGCCTGAATAATGACAGTATGCCTGTATAATGACAGTATGCCTGTATAATGACAGTAAGCCTGAATAATGACAGTATGCCTGTATAATGACAGTAAGCCTGAATAATGACAGTATGCCTGTATAATGACAGTAAGCCTGTATAATGACAGTATGCCTGAATAATGACAGTATGCCTGAATAATGACAGTATGCCTGAATAATGACAGTAAGCCTGAATAATGACAGTATGCCTGTATAATGACAGTAAGCCTGAATAATGACAGTATGCCTGAATAATGACAGTATGCCTGTATAATGACAGTATGCCTGTATAATGACAGTAAGCCTGTATAATGACAGTATGCCTGAATAATGACAGTATGCCTGAATAATGACAGTATGCCTGAATAATGACAGTATGCCTGAATAATGACAGTATGCCTGAATAATGACAGTAAGCCTGTATAATGACAGTAAGCCTGAATAATGACAGTATGCCTGAATAATGACAGTATGCCTGAATAATGACAGTATGCCTGAATAATGACAGTATGCCTGAATAATGACAGTATGCCTGTATAATGACAGTATGCCTGAATAATGACAGTAAGCCTGTATAATGACAGTATGCCTGAATAATGACAGTAAGCCTGAATAATGACAGTATGCCTGAATAATGACAGTATGCCTGAATAATGACAGTATGCCTGAATAATGACAGTATGCCTGAATAATGACAGTAAGCCTGTATAATGACAGTATGCCTGAATAATGACAGTATGCCTGAATAATGACAGTATGCCTGAATAATGACAGTATGCCTGTATAATGAAAGTATGCCTGAATAATGACAGTATGCCTGAATAATGACAGTATGCCTGTATAATGACAGTATGCCTGAATAATGACAGTAAGCCTGTATAATGACAGTATGCCTGAATAATGACAGTAAGCCTGAATAATGACAGTATGCCTGTATAATGACAGTATGCCTGTATAATGACAGTATGCCTGTATAATGACAGTATGCCTGAATAATGACAGTAAGCCTGTATAATGACAGTATGCCTGAATAATGACAGTAAGCCTGAATAATGACAGTATGCCTGTATAATGACAGTATGCCTGTATAATGACAGTATGCCTGAATAATGACAGTATGCCTGAATAATGACAGTATGCCTGTATAATGACAGTATGCCTGTATAATGACAGTATGCCTGAATAATGACAGTAAGCCTGAATAATGACAGTATGCCTGAATAATGACAGTATGCCTGTATAATGACAGTATGCCTGTATAATGACAGTAAGCCTGAATAATGACAGTATGCCTGTATAATGACAGTAAGCCTGAATAATGACAGTATGCCTGTATAATGACAGTAAGCCTGAATAATGACAGTAAGCCTGTATAATGACAGTATGCCTGAATAATGACAGTATGCCTGTATAATGACAGTATGCCTGAATAATGACAGTAAGCCTGAATAATGACAGTATGCCTGTATAATGACAGTATGCCTGTATAATGACAGTATGCCTGAATAATGACAGTAAGCCTGAATAATGACAGCATGCCTGTATAATGACAGTATGCCTGTATAATGACAGTAAGCCTGTATAATGACAGTATGCCTGAATAATGACAGTATGCCTGAATAATGACAGTATGCCTGAATAATGACAGTATGCCTGAATAATGACAGTATGCCTGAATAATGACAGTATGCCTGAATAATGACAGTATGCCTGAATAATGACAGTATGCCTGAATAATGACAGTAAGCCTGAATAATGACAGTATGCCTGTATAATGACAGTAAGCCTGAATAATGACAGTATGCCTGAATAATGACAGTATGCCTGTATAATGACAGTATGCCTGTATAATGACAGTATGCCTGAATAATGACAGTATGCCTGAATAATGACAGTATGCCTGAATAATGACAGTATGCCTGTATAATGACAGTAAGCCTGAATAATGACAGTATGCCTGAATAATGACAGTATGCCTGAATAATGACAGTAAGCCTGAATAATGACAGTAAGCCTGAATAATGACAGTAAGCCTGAATAATGACAGTATGCCTGTATAATGACAGTAAGCCTGAATAATGACAGTATGCCTGAATAATGACAGTATGCCTGAATAATGACAGTAAGCCTGAATAACGACAGTATGCCTGTATAATGACAGTAAGCCTGAATAATGACAGTATGCCTGAATAATGACAGTATGCCTGTATAATGACAGTATGCCTGTATAATGACAGTAAGCCTGTATAATGACAGTATGCCTGAATAATGACAGTATGCCTGAATAATGACAGTATGCCTGAATAATGACAGTATGCCTGAATAATGACAGTAAGCCTGTATAATGACAGTAAGCCTGAATAATGACAGTATGCCTGAATAATGACAGTATGCCTGAATAATGACAGTATGTCTGTATAATGACAGTATGCCTGAATAATGACAGTAAGCCTGAATAATGACAGTATGCCTGTATAATGACAGTAAGCCTGAATAATGACAGTATGCCTGAATAATGACAGTATGCCTGAATAATGACAGTAAGCCTGAATAATGACAGTATGCCTGTATAATGACAGTAAGCCTGAATAATGACAGTATGCCTGAATAATGACAGTATGCCTGTATAATGACAGTATGCCTGTATAATGACAGTAAGCCTGTATAATGACAGTATGCCTGAATAATGACAGTATGCCTGAATAATGACAGTATGCCTGAATAATGACAGTATGCCTGAATAATGACAGTAAGCCTGTATAATGACAGTAAGCCTGAATAATGACAGTATGCCTGAATAATGACAGTATGCCTGAATAATGACAGTATGTCTGTATAATGACAGTATGCCTGAATAATGACAGTATGCCTGAATAATGACAGTATGCCTGTATAATGACAGTATGCCTGAATAATGACAGTAAGCCTGTATAATGACAGTATGCCTGAATAATGACAGTAAGCCTGAATAATGACAGTATGCCTGAATAATGACAGTATGCCTGAATAATGACAGTATGCCTGAATAATGACAGTATGCCTGAATAATGACAGTAAGCCTGTATAATGGCAGTAAGCCTGAATAATGACAGTATGCCTGAATAATGACAGTATGCCTGAATAATGACAGTATGCCTGTATAATGACAGTATGCCTGAATAATGACAGTATGCCTGAATAATGACAGTATGCCTGTATAATGACAGTATGCCTGAATAATGACAGTAAGCCTGTATAATGACAGTATGCCTGAATAATGACAGTTAGCCTGAATAATGACAGTATGCCTGTATAATGACAGTATGCCTGTATAATGACAGTATGCCTGTATAATGACAGTATGCCTGAATAATGACAGTAAGCCTGTATAATGACAGTATGCCTGAATAATGACAGTAAGCCTGAATAATGACAGTATGCCTGTATAATGACAGTATGCCTGTATAATGACAGTATGCCTGAATAATGACAGTATGCCTGAATAATGACAGTATGCCTGTATAATGATAGTATGCCTGTATAATGACAGTATGCCTGAATAATGACAGTAAGCCTGAATAATGACAGTATGCCTGAATAATGACAGTATGCCTGTATAATGACAGTATGCCTGTATAATGACAGTAAGCCTGAATAATGACAGTATGCCTGTATAATGACAGTAAGCCCTGAATAATGACAGTATGCCTGTATAATGACAGTAAGCCTGAATAATGACAGTAAGCCTGTATAATGACAGTATGCCTGAATAATGACAGTATGCCTGTATAATGACAGTATGCCTGAATAATGACAGTATGCCTGAATAATGACAGTATGCCTGTATAATGACAGTATGCCTGTATAATGACAGTAAGCCTGAATAATGACAGTATGCCTGAATAATGACAGTAAGCCTGAATAATGACAGTATGCCTGTATAATGACAGTAAGCCTGAATAATGACAGTATGCCTGAATAATGACAGTATGCCTGTATAATGACAGTATGCCTGTATAATGACAGTATGCCTGAATAATGACAGTATGCCTGAATAATGACAGTATGCCTGAATAATGACAGTATGCCTGTATAATGACAGTAAGCCTGAATAATGACAGTATGCCTGAATAATGACAGTATGCCTGAATAATGACAGTATGCCTGAATAATGACAGTATGCCTGTATAATGACAGTAAGCCTGAATAATGACAGTATGCCTGAATAATGACAGTATGCCTGAATAATGACAGTATGTCTGTATAATGACAGTATGCCTGAATAATGACAGTATGCCTGAATAATGACAGTATGCCTGTATAATGACAGTATGCCTGAATAATGACAGTAAGCCTGTATAATGACAGTATGCCTGAATAATGACAGTAAGCCTGAATAATGACAGTATGCCTGAATAATGACAGTATGCCTGAATAATGACAGTATGCCTGAATAATGACAGTATGCCTGAATAATGACAGTAAGCCTGTATAATGGCAGTAAGCCTGAATAATGACAGTATGCCTGAATAATGACAGTATGCCTGAATAATGACAGTATGCCTGTATAATGACAGTATGCCTGAATAATGACAGTATGCCTGAATAATGACAGTATGCCTGTATAATGACAGTATGCCTGAATAATGACAGTAAGCCTGTATAATGACAGTATGCCTGAATAATGACAGTAAGCCTGAATAATGACAGTATGCCTGTATAATGACAGTATGCCTGTATAATGACAGTATGCCTGTATAATGACAGTATGCCTGAATAATGACAGTAAGCCTGTATAATGACAGTATGCCTGAATAATGACAGTAAGCCTGAATAATGACAGTATGCCTGTATAATGACAGTATGCCTGTATAATGACAGTATGCCTGAATAATGACAGTATGCCTGAATAATGACAGTATGCCTGTATAATGACAGTATGCCTGTATAATGACAGTATGCCTGAATAATGACAGTAAGCCTGAATAATGACAGTATGCCTGAATAATGACAGTATGCCTGTATAATGACAGTATGCCTGTATAATGACAGTAAGCCTGAATAATGACAGTATGCCTGTATAATGACAGTAAGCCTGAATAATGACAGTATGCCTGTATAATGACAGTAAGCCTGAATAATGACAGTAAGCCTGTATAATGACAGTATGCCTGAATAATGACAGTATGCCTGTATAATGACAGTATGCCTGAATAATGACAGTATGCCTGAATAATGACAGTATGCCTGTATAATGACAGTATGCCTGTATAATGACAGTATGCCTGAATAATGACAGTATGCCTGAATAATGACAGTAAGCCTGAATAATGACAGTATGCCTGTATAATGACAGTAAGCCTGAATAATGACAGTATGCCTGAATAATGACAGTATGCCTGTATAATGACAGTATGCCTGTATAATGACAGTATGCCTGAATAATGACAGTATGCCTGAATAATGACAGTATGCCTGAATAATGACAGTATGCCTGTATAATGACAGTAAGCCTGAATAATGACAGTATGCCTGAATAATGACAGTATGCCTGAATAATGACAGTATGCCTGAATAATGACAGTATGCCTGTATAATGACAGTAAGCCTGAATAATGACAGTATGCCTGAATAATGACAGTATGCCTGAATAATGACAGTAAGCCTGAATAATGACAGTAAGCCAGAATAATGACAGTATGCCTGAATAATGACAGTAAGCCTGAATAATGACAGTATGCCTGTATAATGACAGTAAGCCTGAATAATGACAGTAAGCCTGAATAATGACAGTATGCCTGAATAATGACAGTAAGCCTGAATAATGACAGTATGCCTGTATAATGACAGTAAGCCTGAATAATGACAGTATGCCTGAATAATGACAGTATGCCTGAATAATGACAGTAAGCCTGAATAATGACAGTATGCCTGTATAATGACAGTAAGCCTGAATAATGACAGTATGCCTGAATAATGACAGTATGCCTGTATAATGACAGTATGCCTGTATAATGACAGTAAGCCTGTATAATGACAGTATGCCTGAATAATGACAGTATGCCTGAATAATGACAGTATGCCTGAATAATGACAGTATGCCTGAATAATGACAGTATGCCTGAATAATGACAGTATGCCTGTATAATGACAGTATGCCTGAATAATGACAGTAAGCCTGAATAATGACAGTATGCCTGTATAATGACAGTAAGCCTAAATAATGACAGTATGCCTGAATAATGACAGTATGCCTGAATAATGACAGTAAGCCTGAATAATGACAGTATGCCTGTATAATGACAGTAAGCCTGAATAATGACAGTATGCCTGAATAATGACAGTATGCCTGTATAATGACAGTATGCCTGTATAATGACAGTAAGCCTGTATAATGACAGTATGCCTGAATAATGACAGTATGCCTGAATAATGACAGTATGCCTGAATAATGACAGTATGCCTGAATAATGACAGTATGCCTGAATAATGACAGTATGCCTGTATAATGACAGTATGCCTGAATAATGACAGTATGCCTGAATAATGACAGTATGCCTGTATAATGACAGTATGCCTGAATAATGACAGTAAGCCTGTATAATGACAGTATGCCTGAATAATGATAGTAAGCCTGAATAATGACAGTATGCCTGAATAATGACAGTATGCCTGAATAATGACAGTATGCCTGAATAATGACAGTATGCCTGAATAATGACAGTAAGCCTGTATAATGACAGTAAGCCTGAATAATGACAGTATGCCTGAATAATGACAGTATGCCTGAATAATGACAGTATGCCTGTATAATGACAGTATGCCTGAATAATGACAGTATGCCTGAATAATGACAGTATGCCTGTATAATGACAGTATGCCTGAATAATGACAGTATGCCTGAATAATGACAGTATGCCTGTATAATGACAGTAAGCCTGAATAATGACAGTATGCCTGAATAATGACAGTATGCCTGAATAATGACAGTAAGCCTGAATAATGACAGTAAGCCTGAATAATGACAGTAAGCCTGAATAATGACAGTATGCCTGTATAATGACAGTAAGCCTGAATAATGACAGTAAGCCTGAATAATGACAGTATGCCTGAATAATGACAGTAAGCCTGAATAATGACAGTATGCCTGTATAATGACAGTAAGCCTGAATAATGACAGTATGCCTGAATAATGACAGTATGCCTGAATAATGACAGTAAGCCTGAATAATGACAGTATGCCTGTATAATGACAGTAAGCCTGAATAATGACAGTATGCCTGAATAATGACAGTATGCCTGTATAATGACAGTATGCCTGTATAATGACAGTAAGCCTGTATAATGACAGTATGCCTGAATAATGACAGTATGCCTGAATAATGACAGTATGCCTGAATAATGACAGTATGCCTGAATAATGACAGTAAGCCTGTATAATGACAGTAAGCCTGAATAATGACAGTATGCCTGAATAATGACAGTATGCCTGAATAATGACAGTATGCCTGTATAATGACAGTATGCCTGAATAATGACAGTATGCCTGAATAATGACAGTATGCCTGTATAATGACAGTATGCCTGAATAATGACAGTAAGCCTGTATAATGACAGTATGCCTGAATAATGACAGTAAGCCTGAATAATGACAGTATGCCTGAATAATGACAGTATGCCTGAATAATGACAGTATGCCTGAATAATGACAGTATGCCTGAATAATGACAGTAAGCCTGTATAATGGCATTAAGCCTGAATAATGACAGTATGCCTGAATAATGACAGTATGCCTGAATAATGACAGTATGCCTGTATAATGACAGTATGCCTGAATAATGACAGTATGCCTGAATAATGACAGTATGCCTGTATAATGACAGTATGCCTGAATAATGACAGTAAGCCTGTATAATGACAGTATGCCTGAATAATGACAGTAAGCCTGAATAATGACAGTATGTCTGTATAATGACAGTATGCCTGTATAATGACAGTATGCCTGTATAATGACAGTATGCCTGAATAATGACAGTAAGCCTGTATAATGACAGTATGCCTGAATAATGACAGTAAGCCTGAATAATGACAGTATGCCTGTATAATGACAGTATGCCTGTATAATGACAGTATGCCTGAATAATGACAGTATGCCTGAATAATGACAGTATGCCTGTATAATGACAGTATGCCTGTATAATGACAGTATGCCTGAATAATGACAGTAAGCCTGAATAATGACAGTATGCCTGAATAATGACAGTATGCCTGTATAATGACAGTATGCCTGTATAATGACAGTAAGCCTGAATAATGACAGTATGCCTGTATAATGACAGTAAGCCTGAATAATGACAGTATGCCTGTATAATGACAGTAAGCCTGAATAATGACAGTAAGCCTGTATAATGACAGTATGCCTGAATAATGACAGTATGCCTGTATAATGACAGTATGCCTGAATAATGACAGTAAGCCTGAATAATGACAGTATGCCTGTATAATGACAGTATGCCTGTATAATGACAGTATGCCTGAATAATGACAGTAAGACTGAATAATGACAGCATGCCTGTATAATGACAGTATGCCTGTATAATGACAGTAAGCCTGTATAATGACAGTATGCCTGAATAATGACAGTATGCCTGAATAATGACAGTATGCCTGAATAATGACAGTATGCCTGAATAATGACAGTATGCCTGAATAATGACAGTATGCCTGAATAATGACAGTATGCCTGAATAATGACAGTATGCCTGAATAATGACAGTATGCCTGAATAATGACAGTATGCCTGTATAATGACAGTATGCCTGTATAATGACAGTATGCCTGAATAATGACAGTATGCCTGAATAATGACAGTAAGCCTGAATAATGACAGTATGCCTGTATAATGACAGTAAGCCTGAATAATGACAGTATGCCTGAATAATGACAGTATGCCTGTATAATGACAGTATGCCTGTATAATGACAGTATGCCTGAATAATGACAGTATGCCTGAATAATGACAGTATGCCTGAATAATGACAGTATGCCTGTATAATGACAGTAAGCCTGAATAATGACAGTATGCCTGAATAATGACAGTATGCCTGAATAATGACAGTATGCCTGAATAATGACAGTATGCCTGTATAATGACAGTAAGCCTGAATAATGACAGTATGCCTGAATAATGACAGTATGCCTGAATAATGACAGTAAGCCTGAATAATGACAGTAAGCCAGAATAATGACAGTATGCCTGAATAATGACAGTAAGCCTGAATAATGACAGTATGCCTGTATAATGACAGTAAGCCTGAATAATGACAGTAAGCCTGAATAATGACAGTATGCCTGAATAATGACAGTAAGCCTGAATAATGACAGTATGCCTGTATAATGACAGTATGCCTGTATAATGACAGTATGCCTGTATAATGACAGTAAGCCTGTATAATGACAGTATGCCTGAATAATGACAGTATGCCTGAATAATGACAGTATGCCTGAATAATGACAGTATGCCTGAATAATGACAGTATGCCTGAATAATGACAGTATGCCTGTATAATGACAGTATGCCTGAATAATGACAGTATGCCTGAATAATGACAGTATGCCTGTATAATGACAGTATGCCTGAATAATGACAGTAAGCCTGTATAATGACAGTATGCCTGAATAATGACAGTAAGCCTGAATAATGACAGTATGCCTGAATAATGACAGTATGCCTGAATAATGACAGTATGCCTGAATAATGACAGTATGCCTGAATAATGACAGTAAGCCTGTATAATGACAGTAAGCCTGAATAATGACAGTATGCCTGAATAATGACAGTATGCCTGAATAATGACAGTATGCCTGTATAATGACAGTATGCCTGAATAATGACAGTATGCCTGAATAATGACAGTATGCCTGTATAATGACAGTATGCCTGAATAATGACAGTAAGCCTGTATAATGACAGTATGCCTGAATAATGACAGTAAGCCTGAATAATGACAGTATGCCTGTATAATGACAGTATGCCTGTATAATGACAGTATGCCTGTATAATGACAGTATGCCTGAATAATGACAGTAAGCCTGTATAATGACAGTAAGCCTGAATAATGACAGTAAGCCTGAATAATGACAGTATGCCTGAATAATGACAGTAAGCCTGAATAATGACAGTATGCCTGAATAATGACAGTATGCCTGTATAATGACAGTATGCCTGTATAATGACAGTATGCCTGAATAATGACAGTAAGCCTGAATAATGACAGTATGCCTGTATAATGACAGTATGCCTGTATAATGACAGTAAGCCTGAATAATGACAGTATGCCTGTATAATGACAGTAAGCCTGAATAATGACAGTATGCCTGTATAATGACAGTAAGCCTGTATAATGACAGTATGCCTGAATAATGACAGTATGCCTGAATAATGACAGTATGCCTGAATAATGACAGTAAGCCTGAATAATGACAGTATGCCTGTATAATGACAGTAAGCCTGAATAATGACAGTATGCCTGAATAATGACAGTATGCCTGTATAATGACAGTATGCCTGTATAATGACAGTAAGCCTGTATAATGACAGTATGCCTGAATAATGACAGTATGCCTGAATAATGACAGTATGCCTGAATAATGACAGTATGCCTGAATAATGACAGTATGCCTGAATAATGACAGTAAGCCTGTATAATGACAGTAAGCCTGAATAATGACAGTATGCCTGAATAATGACAGTATGCCTGAATAATGACAGTATGCCTGTATAATGACAGTATGCCTGAATAATGACAGTATGCCTGTATAATGACAGTATGCCTGTATAATGACAGTAAGCCTGAATAATGACAGTAAGCCTGTATAATGACAGTATGCCTGAATAATGACAGTAAGCCTGAATAATGACAGTATGCCTGTATAATGACAGTATGCCTGTATAATGACAGTATGCCTGAATAATGACAGTATGCCTGAATAATGACAGTATGCCTGTATAATGACAGTATGCCTGTATAATGACAGTATGCCTGAATAATGACAGTAAGCCTGAATAATGACAGTATGCCTGAATAATGACAGTATGCCTGTATAATGACAGTATGCCTGTATAATGACAGTAAGCCTGAATAATGACAGTATGCCTGTATAATGACAGTAAGCCTGAATAATGACAGTATGCCTGTATAATGACAGTAAGCCTGAATAATGACAGTAAGCCTGTATAATGACAGTATGCCTGAATAATGACAGTATGCCTGTATAATGACAGTATGCCTGAATAATGACAGTAAGCCTGAATAATGACAGTATGCCTGTATAATGACAGTATGCCTGTATAATGACAGTATGCCTGAATAATGACAGTAAGCCTGAATAATGACAGCATGCCTGTATAATGACAGTATGCCTGTATAATGACAGTAAGCCTGTATAATGACAGTATGCCTGAATAATGACAGTATGCCTGAATAATGACAGTATGCCTGAATAATGACAGTATGCCTGAATAATGACAGTATGCCTGAATAATGACAGTATGCCTGAATAATGACAGTATGCCTGAATAATGACAGTATGCCTGAATAATGACAGTAAGCCTGAATAATGACAGTATGCCTGTATAATGACAGTAAGCCTGAATAATGACAGTATGCCTGAATAATGACAGTATGCCTGTATAATGACAGTATGCCTGTATAATGACAGTATGCCTGAATAATGACAGTATGCCTGAATAATGACAGTATGCCTGAATAATGACAGTATGCCTGTATAATGACAGTAAGCCTGAATAATGACAGTATGCCTGAATAATGACAGTATGCCTGAATAATGACAGTAAGCCTGAATAATGACAGTAAGCCTGAATAATGACAGTATGCCTGAATAATGACAGTAAGCCTGAATAATGACAGTATGCCTGTATAATGACAGTAAGCCTGAATAATGACAGTAAGCCTGAATAATGACAGTATGCCTGAATAATGACAGTAAGCCTGAATAATGACAGTATGCCTGTATAATGACAGTAAGCCTGAATAATGACAGTATGCCTGAATAATGACAGTATGCCTGAATAATGACAGTAAGCCTGAATAATGACAGTATGCCTGTATAATGACAGTAAGCCTGAATAATGACAGTATGCCTGAATAATGACAGTATGCCTGTATAATGACAGTATGCCTGTATAATGACAGTAAGCCTGTATAATGACAGTATGCCTGAATAATGACAGTATGCCTGAATAATGACAGTATGCCTGAATAATGACAGTATGCCTGAATAATGACAGTAAGCCTGTATAATGACAGTAAGCCTGAATAATGACAGTATGCCTGAATAATGACAGTATGCCTGAATAATGACAGTATGCCTGTATAATGACAGTATGCCTGAATAATGACAGTATGCCTGAATAATGACAGTATGCCTGTATAATGACAGTATGCCTGAATAATGACAGTAAGCCTGTATAATGACAGTATGCCTGAATAATGACAGTAAGCCTGAATAATGACAGTATGCCTGAATAATGACAGTATGCCTGAATAATGACAGTATGCCTGAATAATGACAGTAAGCCTGTATAATGACAGTAAGCCTGTATAATGACAGTAAGCCTGAATAATGACAGTATGCCTGTATAATGACAGTATGCCTGAATAATGACAGTATGCCTGTAAAATGACAGTATGCCTGAATAATGACAGTATGCCTGAATAATGACAGTATGCCTGTATAATGACAGTATGCCTGAATAATGACAGTAAGCCTGTATAATGACAGTATGCCTGAATAATGACAGTAAGCCTGAATAATGACAGTATGCCTGTATAATGACAGTATGCCTGTATAATGACAGTATGCCTGTATAATGACAGTATGCCTGAATAATGACAGTAAGCCTGTATAATGACAGTATGCCTGAATAATGACAGTAAGCCTGAATAATGACAGTATGCCTGTATAATGACAGTATGCCTGTATAATGACAGTATGCCTGAATAATGACAGTATGCCTGAATAATGACAGTATGCCTGTATAATGACAGTATGCCTGTATAATGACAGTATGCCTGAATAATGACAGTAAGCCTGAATAATGACAGTATGCCTGAATAATGACAGTATGCCTGTATAATGACAGTATGCCTGTATAATGACAGTAAGCCTGAATAATGACAGTATGCCTGTATAATGACAGTAAGCCTGAATAATGACAGTATGCCTGTATAATGACAGTAAGCCTGAATAATGACAGTAAGCCTGTATAATGACAGTATGCCTGAATAATGACAGTATGCCTGTATAATGACAGTATGCCTGAATAATGACAGTAAGCCTGAATAATGACAGTATGCCTGTATAATGACAGTATGCCTGTATAATGACAGTATGCCTGAATAATGACAGTAAGCCTGAATAATGACAGCATGCCTGTATAATGACAGTATGCCTGTATAATGACAGTAAGCCTGTATAATGACAGTATGCCTGAATAATGACAGTATGCCTGAATAATGACAGTATGCCTGAATAATGACAGTATGCCTGAATAATGACAGTATGCCTGAATAATGACAGTATGCCTGAATAATGACAGTATGCCTGAATAATGACAGTATGCCTGAATAATGACAGTATGCCTGAATAATGACAGTATGCCTGTATAATGACAGTATGCCTGTATAATGACAGTATGACTGAATAATGACAGTATGCCTGAATAATGACAGTAAGCCTGAATAATGACAGTATGCCTGTATAATGACAGTAAGCCTGAATAATGACAGTATGCCTGAATAATGACAGTATGCCTGTATAATGACAGTATGCCTGTATAATGACAGTATGCCTGAATAATGACAGTATGCCTGAATAATGACAGTATGCCTGAATAATGACAGTATGCCTGTATAATGACAGTAAGCCTGAATAATGACAGTATGCCTGAATAATGACAGTATGCCTGAATAATGACAGTAAGCCTGAATAATGACAGTATGCCTGAATAATGACAGTAAGCCTGAATAATGACAGTATGCCTGTATAATGACAGTAAGCCTGAATAATGACAGTATGCCTGAATAATGACAGTATGCCTGAATAATGACAGTAAGCCTGAATAATGACA
>NC_059212.1:44425117-44460117 GCF_020615455.1 Coregonus clupeaformis | reverse complement strand
ACTACTTACTAAAACTACATGCTGTGTATAAATACTACAGGACTCAGTATTGGAATGCCGACTACTTACTAAAACTACATGCTGTGTATAAATACTACAGGACTCTGTATTGGAATGCAAACTACTTACTAAAAGTACATGCTGTGTATATATACTACAGGACTCAGTATTGGAATGCAAACTACTTACTAAAACTACATGCTGTGTATAAATACTACAGGACTCAGTATTGGAATGAAAACTACTTACTAAAACTACATGCTGTGTATAAATACTACAGGACTCAGTATTGGAATGCCAACTACTTACTAAAAGTACACGCTGTGTATAAAGCAACACATATCAACACACTAGGCTCAGCTATACTGAGAATGCCTCATCTAATGCGCAATTGCATTTATTCCAGTCATTGGTTCATTTTGGTACAGCGCGTCACCTTATGTGATTATCAGCTGTTGTCAAACTCCTGTTTTTTTTTTTTTCGCATTCCCAAATGCCGACTATTTAGAACACAAGTAGGGGTGTTGGGACACAGTCTCTGTCTCTATTAACCACACTGAATGGGGCTAGCACCACATATTAACCACACTGAATGGGGCTAGCACCACATATTAACCACACTGAATGGGGCTAGCACCACATAATAACCACACTGAATGGGGCTAGCACCACATATTAACCACACTGAATGGGGCTAGCACCACATAATAACCACACTGAATGGGGCTAGCACCACATATTAACCACACTGAATGGGGCTAGCACCACATAATAACCACACTGAATGGGGCTAGCACCACATATTAACCACACTGAATGGGGCTAGCACCACATATTAACCACACTGAATGGGGCTAGCACCACATATTAACCACACTGAATGGGGCTAGCACCACATAATAACCACACTGAATGGGGCTAGCACCACATAATAACCACACTGAATGGGGCTAGCACCACATATTAACCACACTGAATGGGGCTAGCACCACATATTAACCACACTGAATCATTTCTGTATGGACCTCGCTTTGTGCACGTGGGCATTGTCATGCTGAAACAGGAAAGGGCCTTCCCCAAACTCTTGCCACAAAGTTGGAAGCACAGAATCGTCTAGATTGTCATTGTATGCTGTAGCGTTAAGATTTCCCATCTAAGGAGCCTAGACCGAACCATGAAAAACAGCCGCAGACCATTATTACTGCTCCACCAAACTTTACAGTTGGCACTATGCATTCGGGCAGTTAGCGTTCTCCTGGCATCCGCCAAACCGTCGGACTGCCAGATGGTGATGCGTGATTCATCAGAAGCAACAACCTTTCCCCCCCCCTCATACCCCCCCAGAAAAATGGAGTACAGCTCCTGAAGCTCTGTCGAACACTGGGTCTGTACATAGTCAATGGTAGGCTAAGAGGGGACTCTTTTGGTAGGTACACCTACCAGCTCATCCCTTGGCAGCAGTACTGTAGACTACTTCATCACCGACCTCAACCCAGAGTCTCTCAGAGCCTTCACAGTCAGCCCACTAACACCTCTCTCAGACCACAGTAAAATCACAGTGTATCTGAGAAGAGCAGAACCCAACCATGAAGCATCACGGCCCAATAAATTACATGGTACTAAACAGACCTACAGATGGAATGCAAACAGTACAGAAATCTACCAAAAAGCAATTAGTTGCCAAAAAATACAATCTCTACTGGACAACTTTTTAGCCTTAACATTCTCCTTCAGCAATGAAGGTGTACATTTGGCCGTTTGGAACATAAACTTTATATTTCACAAATTAGCCTCCTTGGCTAATCTTAAGAAACATAAGAGCAAACCAAAAATAATAGATAATGAAAAATGGTTTGATAATGATTGCAAAAATCTAAGAAAGTCATTGAGAAATATATCTAATCAAAAACACAGAGACCCAGACAACAAAAATATACGCCTTCAATATGGGGAAACACTGAAGCAATACAAACACACCCTAAGAACAAAAAAGGAACAGCACATTAGAAATCAGCTGGATGTAATTGAGGAATCCATAGAATCAAACCACTTCTGGGAGAATTTGAATAAATTAAACAAACCTCATAATGAGGAATTGGCTATCCAAAATGGGGAGAAATCACTTTGCAAACCTCTACAGCAATATAACAAAGAGCCCAGAACAACAAGATGTACAAGAACAATTACAAATCCTTGAATCAGCAGTCAAAGACTATCAGAATCCTGTGGATACCCCAATTACAGAACAAGAATTATTGGAAAAACTTTGCACTCTCCAACCCAAAAAGGCCTGTGGTGCTGATGGTATTTTAAATGAAATGATCAAATATACAGACAACAAATTCAAATTGGCTATACTCAAACTCTTCAACATTATCCTAACTGCAGGTATTTTCCCCGATATTTGGAACCAAGGATTGATCACACCAATTTATAAAAATGGAGACAAATTTGACCCAAATAATTACAGAGGAATTTGCGTTAACAGCAACTTGGGGAAAAATCTCTGCAGTATCATAAACAGCAGACTACATCATTTCCTTGATGAACACAACGTCCTGAGCAGGAGCCAGATTGGATTTGTAAAAAATTATCGTACAACAGACCACATTTACACCCTCCAGACTCTAATTGACAAACAAGTAAACCAAAACAAAGGCAAAATCTACTCGTGTTTTGTAGACTTCAAGAAAGCATTTGATTCAATTTGGCACGAAGGTCTTTTTTACAAACTAATAGAAAGTCATATTGGAGGGAAAACATATGATGTTATTAAATCAATGTACACTAAAAACAAATGTGCGGTTAAAATCGGCAACAAGCAAACAGACTTCTTCTCTCAGGGACGTGGAGTGAAACAGGGCTGCCCAATAAGTCCAACACTATTCAACATCTACATTAATGAATTGGCAAAAACATTAGAAGAATCGGCAGCCCCTGGTCTCACCCTACACAACACTGAAATCAAGTGTCTGCTGTACGCAGATGACCTGGTGCTACTGTCTCCCAATAAGGAGGGGTTATAGCAGCATCTAGATCATCTGCACAGGTTCTGTCAGACCTGGGCCATGACCGTTAATCTAAAAAAACCAGAATATAATGATATTCCAAAAAAGGTCCGGAAATCAGGATGACAAATATAAATTCTATTTGGACACAGTTCTATTAGAACACACCAAAAATTACACGTATCTAGGACTAAATATCAGCAACACAGGTAGCTTTCACATGGCTGTGAATGAGCTGAGAGACAAAGCAAGAAGAGCATTCTATGCCATTAAAAGGAATATTAAAATCGAAATTCCAATTAGAATCTGGCTCAAAATGTTCCAATCAGTTATAGAACCAATTGCTCTATATGGCAGCGAAGTTTGGGGTCCGCTCTCTAATACTGAATTTACCAAATGGGACAAACATCCAATCGAAATACTGCATGCAGAGTTTTGCAAGACTGTATTGCAAGTGTAAAGAAAAACTCAAAATAACACATGTAGAGCAGAATTGGGCCAATACCCCCTCCTTAATCGAATAGAAAAAAGAGCCATCAAATTTTACAACCATCTAAAAACAAGTGACCCCAAAACATTCCATCACACAGCTCTACTATGTCAAGAGATGAAACAAGAGAAGAGTCCCCTCAGCCAGCTGGTTCTGAGGCTCAGTTCACTAACCAAAACCAACCTCATAGAGCCTCAGGACAGCACTCAGAAGATCTAGCCCAACCAAATCATCACAAAGCAAAAAGAAAAATATATCACCTATTGGAAAGACACCACAAAAAATCAAAGTAAACTTCAAAGCTATTTGGCTCTAAACAGACAGTACATGGTGGCAGACTATCTGACCACTGTGACTGATAGAAAACTGAGAAAAACACTGACTAGGTACAGACTCAGTGAGCACAGTCTGGCTATAGAGACCGGTCGTCACAGGCAAACCTGGCTGCCCAGAGAGGACAGGCTGTGCTCACTCTGCCCCCGGGGAGAGGTAGAGACAGAGCTGCATTTCCTATTACACTGTGAGAAATACTCAGACCTAAGAGAATCTTTCTTTCCCAAAATTATCATTCAATACAAAGAATTTGAAACTATAAAAGAGGAAGAAAAATCTAATATTTATTGGGTGAAAAGCCAAAATGTGCCATTTTGGCAGCCAAATATGTGTCCTCCTGCCACAACCTGAGGGACAGCCAGTGAAAAGTGTAATGTAATGTCAATAATATTTCCTGTTTTGTTTTGGCTTTTATACCATGTAATGTGTCTTCTCAGTCATGTTGAGACTGGTCGACTACTATTGCTTTAATGTATTGTTATTCTCATTAATATTGTTGTTGTAGTTGCTGTTAATGATAATCCCATTTCCCCTACTACTATTATTATTGCTGTTGGTCCCACCATTATTGTTATATGTATACTTTGACAATGTAAGTAATTTAACTTGCAAGAGAGGGATGAGAGAGAGAGCGAGCGAGAGAGAGAGAGAGAGAGAGGGATAGAGAGAGAGAGAGAGAGAGAGGGAGAGACAGAGAGAGAGGGAGAGACAGAGAGAGAGAGACAGAGAGAGAGACAGAGAGAGAGAGCGAGAGAGAGAGAGAGAGAGAGAGAGAGAGAGAGAGAGAGAGAGAGACAGAGAGAGAGAGAGACAGAGAGAGAGAGAGAGAGAGAGAGAGAGAGAGAGGTGATGAGTCTGTTTGCTGCTTGATGTCCTTATCCTCCTGTCTAGACAGAGAGGTTGTGTTCATGCATCTCTTCCTGTCATAAACCCTTTGTGCTCTTACAGCAACACACAGCCAACCACTCGAAGTCCACCAGGAAGTGAAAGGGAGAGCAGAAAAGAGGTATCCTATATTTACAAAAAAATACAGAAAAAAGGGCCTTTTTCCAATATGAATTTGAGCCTCTCAAAATAAAAGTCTGAGGCCTTTCTGGTGAGTTGGTAAACAATCAACATCTTTCCCTAGGGAGGGTTCTATTTGAGGCAGTATATGTGGCTCACTCACCCAATGTAATACAATCTGACAACTGATTTAATAGAAGTCACTGGTAGACCATCTGAAGCGTACATCTAAAGATGAACTGAAAACAGGGCTGTGTCCTTTCACAGTTGTTTTTTATGCCTACACTAAGGAGATGAAGATCCAAGGAAACAACGTGAGGCTTTTCGAAGTACGCGGATGGCGTGGCTCTGGTGGGACTCCTTTCTAAAAAAGATGCTACGTCAGATGGGGACAGGTATTTTAAACAGGCCAATAACCTTCCAAGAACGGTGCCGGTCAAGTGCCCTCCCATATCAATGTGGAAAAGACAAAGGTGCTGATCATCAATGGCAACAACCTGCCAATGTCCCAACCACTCTCTCTGAACGACCAACCAGTGGAGGTGGTTGAGTGCTTAATGTCCCAACCACTCTCTCTGAACGACCAACCAGTGGAGGTGGTTGAGTGCTTAATGTCCCAACCACTCTCTCTGAACGACCAACCAGTGGAGGTGGTTGAGTGTTTAAAAATACCTAGGGAAACAAATTGATGACAAGCTGAGTTTTACAGAAAATGAGGACTGTATATATATATATATATTAAAGCAAACAACAGCATGTTTTGAATCAGGAAGTTGAAGGGGTTTGGGGGTCAGCCAAGATGTTCTGGAGAGGGTGTACAGCAGCTTGGTGGAGAGCATCCTCACGTTCAGTAAGACAGTCTGGTGTGGTAATCTGGGGAACAGGCTGGTGTGGTAATCTGGGGAACAGTCTGGTGTGGTAATCTGGGGAACAGGCTGGTATGGTAATCTGGGGAACAGTCTGGTATGGTAATCTTGGGGACAGTCTGGTATGGTAATCTGGGGAACAGTCTGATATGGTAATCTGGGGAACAGTCTGGTATGGTAATCTGGGGAACAGGCTGGTATGGTAATCTGGGGAACAGTCTGGTATGGTAATCTGGGGAACAGTCTGGTATGGTAATCTGGGGAACAGTCTGATATGGTAATCTGGGGAACAGTCTGGTATGGTAATCTGGGGAACAGTCTGGTATGGTAATCTGGGGAACAGTCTGGTATGGTAATCTGGGGAACAGTCTGGTATGGTAATCTGGGGAACAGTCTGGTATGGTAATCTGGGGAACAGTCTGGTATGGTAATCTGGGGAACGGTCTGGTATGGTAATCTGGGGAACAGTCTGGTGTGGTAATCTGAGGAACAGTCTGGTATGGTAATCTGGGGAACAGTCTGGTATGTAATCTGGGGAACAGTCTGGTATGGTAATCTGGGGAACAGTCTGGTGTGGTAATCTGGGGAACAGTCTGGTGTGGTAATCTGGGGAACAGTCTGGTATGGTAATCTGGGGAACAGTCTGGTATGGTAATCTGGGGAACAGTCTGGTATGGTAATCTGGGGAACAGTCTGGTATGGTAATCTGGGGAACAGTCTGGTATGGTAATCTGGGGAACAGTCTGGTATGGTAATCTGGGGAACAGGCTGGTATGGTAATCTGGGGAACAGGCTGGTATGGTAATCTGGGGAACAGTCTGGTATGGTAATCTGGGGAACAGTCTGGTATGGTAATCTGGGGAACAGGCTGGTATGGTAATCTGGGGAACAGTCTGGTATGGTAATCTGGGGAACAGTCTGGTATGGTAATCTGGGGAACAGTCTGGTGTGGTAATCTGGGGAACAGTCTGGTATGGTAATCTGGGGAACAGTCTGGTATGGTAATCTGGGGAACAGTCTGGTGTGGTAATCTGGGGAACAGTCTGGTATGGTAATCTGAGGAACAGTCTGGTATGGTAATCTGGGGAACAGTCTGGTATGGTAATCTGGGGAACAGTCTGGTATGGTAATCTGGGGAACAGTCTGGTATGGTAATCTGGGGAACAGGCTGGTATGGTAATCTGGAGAACAGTCTGGTATGGTAATCTGGGGAACAGGCTGGTATGGTAATCTGGGGAACAGTCTGGTGTGGTAATCTGGGGAACAGTCTGGTATGGTAATCTGAGGAACAGTCTGGTATGGTAATCTGGGGAACAGTCTGGTATGGTAATCTGGGGAACAGTCTGGTATGGTAATCTGGGGAACAGTCTGGTATGGTAATCTGGGGAACAGGCTGGTATGGTAATCTGGGGAACAGTCTGGTATGGTAATCTGGGGAACAGGCTGGTATGGTAATCTGGGGAACAGTCTGGTGTGGTAATCTGGGGAACAGGCTGGTATGGTAATCTGGGGAACAGTCTGGTATGGTAATCTGGGGAACAGGCTGGTGTGGTAATCTGGGGAACAGTCTGGTATGGTAATCTGAGGAACAGTCTGGTATGGTAATCTGGGGAACAGTCTGGTATGGTAATCTGGGAACAGTCTGGTATGGTAATCTGGGGAACAGTCTGGTATGGTAATCTGGGGAACAGGCTGGTATGGTAATCTGGGGAACAGGCTGGTATGGTAATCTGGGGAACAGTCTGGTGTGGTAATCTGGGGAACAGTCTGGTATGGTAATCTGGGGAACAGTCTGGTGTGGTAATCTGGGGAACAGTCTGGTATGGTAATCTGGGGAACAGGCTGGTATGGTAATCTGGGGAACAGTCTGGTATGGTAATCTGGGGAACAGTCTGGTATGGTAATCTGGGGAACAGTCTGGTATGGTAATCTGGGGAACAGTCTGGTATGGTAATCTGGGGAACAGTCTGGTATGGTAATCTGGGGAACAGTCTGGTATGGTAATCTGGGGAATAGTCTGGTATGGTAATCTGAGCTGTTGGAGAGCATCCTCATGTTCAATATGACAGTCTGGTATGGTAATCTGGGGAACAGTCTGGTATGGTAATCTGGGGAACAGGCTGGTATGGTAATCTGGGGAACAGTCTGGTATGGTAATCTGGGGAACAGTCTGATATGGTAATCTGGGGAACAGTCTGGTATGGTAATCTGGGGAACAGTCTGGTATGGTAATCTGGGGAACAGTCTGGTATGGTAATCTGGGGAACAGTCTGGTATGGTAATCTGGGGAACAGTCTGGTATGGTAATCTGGGGAACAGTCTGGTATGGTAATATGGGGAACAGTCTGGTATGGTAATCTGGGGAACAGTCTGGTATGGTAATCTGGGGAACAGGCTGGTATGGTAATCTGGGGAACAGTCTGGTATGGTAATCTGGGGAACAGTCTGGTATGGTAATCTGGGGAACAGTCTGGTATGGTAATCTGGGGAACAGTCTGGTATGGTAATCTGGGGAACAGGCTGGTATGGTAATCTGGGGAACAGTCTGGTATGGTAATCTGGGGAACAGTCTGGTATGGTAATCTGGGGAACAGTCTGGTATGGTAATCTGAGCGTGAGGAGCAAAAGCAAACTGAGCAGAATAGTAAACAGAGCCAGCCAAGTAATTGGTCGACCACAGGCAGAGATGAGCAGCCTGTTCTACAAAGCAACCAAAAGGAAGGCCCTGGCTGTCGATGCCAATCCCTTCCACCCTCATTCTGGCCGGCGCTTCAGAATGCCCATGGCCAAGAAGAACGTGTTCAAAACATTCATTAGTTCCTTGTGCTGTTGGACTACTAAATGAAATTTAAATTGTGTTGGTATATACTCTTATCTATTTCTCTAGTTAACAGTACAGTTGGGGCAGCGTTCAGTTGGGAGTGAATATCAATGTTGTCCATGTTGTTAGGTTATGCAGTATGATGGATTGACTGTGTGTGATGTGAAAATGTACAATGACTGTACATAACATTAAGAACACCTTCCTAATACTAAGTTGAACACCCCCCTCCTTTTGACCTCAGAACAGTCTCAATTCGTCGGTGCATGGACTCTACAAGGTGTTCGACGGGGATGCTGGCCCATGTTGACTCCAATGCTTCCCACAATTGTGTCAAGTTGGCTGGATGTCCTTTGGGTGGTGGACCATTCAAGATGCACACGGGAAACTGTTGAGGGTGAAACACCCAGCAGCGTTGCAGTTCTTGACACACACCGGTGTGCCTGGCTCCTACTACCATACCCCGTTCAAGGCACTTAAATATTTTGTCTTGCCAATTCACCTTCTGAATGGCACACATACACAATCCATGTCTCAATTGTCTCAAGGCTTAAAAATCATTATTTAACCTGTCTCCTCCCCTTCATCTACACTGATTGAAGTGGATTTAACAGGTGACATCAATAAGGGATCATAGCTTTCACCTGGATTCACTTGGTCAGTCTATGTCAGGGAAAGAGCAGGTGTTCTTAATGTTTTGTACACTCAGTGTATGTGTGATCCTTTTAACGTAAGGTGATATCCTGGATGGACAATAACGTTTTATTATATTCTATGTCCTCACAAGTCATACCGCCTGATGTCCTCACAAGTCATACCGCCTGATGTCCTCACAAGTCATACCGCCTGATGTCCTCACAAGTCATACCGCCTGATGTCCTCACAAGTCATACCGCCTGATGTCCTCACAATTCATACAGCCTGATATCCTCACAAGTCATACCGTCTGATGTCCTCACAAGTCATACCGCCTGATGTCCTCACAAGTCATACAGCCTGATGTCCTCACAAGTCATACCGCCTGATGTCCTCACAAGTCATACCGCCTGATGTCCTCACAAGTCATACCGCCTGATGTCCTCACAAGTCATACCGCCTGATGTCCTCACAAGTCATACCACCTGATGTCCTCACAAGTCATACAGCCTGATGTCCTCACAAGTCATACCGCCTGATGTCCTCACAAGTCATACCTCCAGATGTCCTCACAAGTCATACCGCCTGATGTCCTCACAAGTCATACCGCCTGATGTCCTCACAAGTCATACAGCCTGATGTCCTCACAAGTCATACCGCCTGATGTCCTCACAAGTCATACCGCCTGATGTCCTCACAAGTCATACCGCCTGATGTCCTCACAAGTCATACCGCCTGATGTCCTCACAAGTCATACCGCCTGATGTCCTCACAAGTCATACCGCCTGATGTCCTCACAAGTCATACCGCCTGATGTCCTCACAAGTCATACCGCCTGATGTCCTCACAAGTCATACCGCCTGATGTCCTAACAAGTCATACCGCCTGATGTCCTCACAAGTCATACCGCCTGATGTCCTCACAAGTCATACCGCCTGATGTCCTCACAAGTCATACCGCCTGATGTCCTCTCAAGTCATACCGCCTGATGTCCTCACAAAGTCAGTTGTAAACTATCTGAACCAGTTTAAACGTTTCATGAAAGAGTCTTCAGTAGTTGGCACTGCGGGACTGAAGATGAATACACAACACGTCATCTACCATCCACACTTTCAACACCGCTCTATTCAACAGAGAAAACACACAGCCGCGTCCCAAATGGCACCCTATTCCCTACATAGTGCACTACTTTTGACCAGAGGGCCCCATAGGGAATAGGGTGCCATTTTGGGACGCAGACACAGGCTTTGAAGCTAAAATGTGGCCGGTAGATACTAGACATGTCATTAAACAATATATTGCTGAGTGAGAACACACAATGGTTTTTTCATTCCATTCTATATTCCCACACAGTGCATTTCAAAGCGATCTATCCATCTTTTACAGATGCTGTAAAGCCAGAGGCCTGAATCAATACTCAGCCCCACAACGCTAGAGTCAATTTCTCCTAAAGAATGTTCACGCTGACTTAAAAGGGCTTTGGTTATTGCACCTACAAAAGTAAACTTTCAACGTTAAAAGCCAAGGCGCAAAATGCTGCGGCTCAGCTCGGCTGTGTGTGTGTGTGTCTGTGTGTGTGTGTGTGTGTGTGTGTGTGTGTGTGTGTGTGTGTGTGTGTGTGTGTGTGTGTGTGTGTGTGTGTGTGTGTGTGTGTGTGTGTGTGTGTGTGTGTGTGTGTGTGTGTGTGTGTGTGTGTGTGTGTGTGTGTGTGTGTGCGTGCGTGCGTGTGTGTCTGTGTGTGTGTGTGTGTGTGTGTGTGTGTGTGTGTGTGTATGTGTGTGTGTGTGCGTGCGTGTGTGTGTGTGCGTGCGTGCGTACGGCCTCCAGTAATCGATGTTAACAGAATAGGTCTGGGTGGGAAGAGATGAAAATGTAGACATGTAGTAAATGGCTGTCTGGTGGTTCATAAAAAAGACGGTACAATGGTGGTGTTTTCTATCAAGATGTACAGTTGAAGTCGGATTTTTACATACACCTTAGCCAAATACATTTAAACTCAGTTTTACACAATTCCTGACATTTAATTATAGTAACAATTCCCTGTCTTAGGTCAATTAGGATCACCAATTTATTTTAAGAATGTGAAATGTCAGAATAATAGTAGAGAGAATGATTTATTTCTGCTTTTATTTCTTTCATCACATTCCCAGTGGGTCAGAAGTTTACATACATTCAATTAGTATTTGGTAGCATTGCCTTTAAATTGTTTAACTTGGGTCAAACGTTTCGGGTAGCCTTCCACAAGCTTCCCACAATAAGTGCATTTTGTGAATTTTGGCCCATTCCTCCTGACAGAGCTGGTGTAACTGAGTCAGGTTTGTAGGTCTCCTTGCTCGCACACGCTTTTTCAGTTCTGCCCACACATTCTCTATAGGATTGAGGTCAGGGCTTTGTGATGGCCACTCCAATACCTTGACTTTGTTGTCCTTAAGCCATTTTGCCACAACTTTGGAAGTATGCTTGGTGTCATTGTCCATTTGGAAGACCCATTTGTGACCAAGCTTTAACTTCCTGACTGATGTCTTGAGATGTTGCTTCAATATATCCAAATAATTTTCCTTCCTCATGATGCCATCTATTTTGTGAAGTGCACCAGTCCCTCCTGCAGCAAAGCACCCCCACAGCATGATGCTGCCACCCCCGTGCTTCACGGTTGGGATGGTGTTCTTCGGCTTGCAAGCTGCCCCCTTTTTCCTCCAAACATAACGATGGTCATTATGGCCAAACAGTTCTATTTTTGTTTCATCAGACCAGAGGACATTTCTCCAAAAAGTACGATCTTTGTCCCCATGTGCAGTTGCAAACCGTAATCTGTCTTTTTTATGGCGGTTTTGGAGCAGTGGCTTCTTCCTTGTTGAGCGGCCTTTCAGGTTATGTCGATATAGGACTCGTTTTACTGTGGATATAGATACTTTTGTACCTGTTTCCTCCAGCATCTTCACAAGGTCCTTTGCTGTTGTTCTGGGATTGATTTGCACTTTTCGCACCAAAGTACATTAATCTATAGGAGACAGAACGCGTCTCCTTCCTGAGCGGTATGACGGCTGCGTGGTCCCATGGTGTTTATACTTGCGTACTATTGTTTGTACAGATGAACGTGGTACCTTCAGGCGTTTGGAAAAACTCCCAAGGATGAACCAGACTTGTGGTCTTGGCTCATTTCTTTTGATTTTCCCATGATGTCAAGCAAAGAGGCACTGAGTTTGAAGGTAGGCCTTGAAATACATCCAGAGGTACACCTCCAATTGACTCAAATGATGTCAATTAGCCTATCAGAAGCTTCTAAAGCCATGACATCATTTTCTGGAATTTTCCAAGCTGTTTAAAGGCACAGTCAACTTAGTGTATGTAAATTTCTGACCCACTGGAATTGTGATACAGTGAATTATAAGTGAAATAATCAGTCTGTAAACAATTGTTGGAAAAATTACTTAGACTATAGTTTGTTAAGAAGAAATTTGTGGAGTGGTTGAAAAAACAAGTTTTAATAACTCCAACCTAAGTGTATGTAAACTTCCGACTTCAACTGTACGTGTCAACTGTGTCAATGTTATAAAGCCTCTCTCTCTCTCTAACTCTTCAAGGTCCTACCAAAAATGTGCAGGCGCCATTTCAATCTTTTGCAGACGAGGTCAACCACACTGCAGGTTCCCTGACAATGTTTACCAAACCAGATGAACATAACAGCTAGACTCCATTTAGACCTGTCACACTGCAACAATACAAGAGATACTAAGATGGTGTCAATGGTGTGGATTGAACAACGCGTCTGATACAGTAAGGCGATGCGTCTCAAATTAAACCCTATATAGTGTACTGCTTTTGACCAGGGCCCATAGATATTAGTTCACTATATACAGTGCATTCGGAAAGTATTCAGACCCCTTCCCTTTTTCCACATTTTGTTACGTTACAGCCTTATTCTAAAATGGAGTAAATAAATGTGGCATCCGTCATTCTTAAATGGAAGAAGTTTGGAACCACCAAGACTCTTCCTGGAGCTGGCCGCCCGGCCAAACTGAGCAATCGGGGGGAGAAGGACCTTGGTCAGGGAGGTGACCAAGATCCCGACGCTCACTCTGACAGAGCTCCAGAGTTCCTCTGTGGAGATGGGAGAACCTTCCAGAAGGACAACCATCTCTGCAGCACTCCACCAATCAGGGCCTTTATGGTAGAGTGGCCAGACGGAAGCCACTCCCCAGTAAAAGGCACATGACAGCCCGCTTGTGGAGTTTGCCAAAAGGCAAAAGTACCCTATTCAGACCCATTCATACCCACCGTATTTTACAGTAGGGATAAGGTATTTTCTGCATATGCATTTGTAGTGCATGTGGATGTGTGAAACGTACTCCTCAGCCTGAAGTGTCCCCACTTGCACCAGTGAATAGCTAGCTTTTCACAGACTGGTAAGACGCTTCAGGAGGAAGGTCACATGTAGAAAGGCGGAGGTCACGCCAGGTATGGGCCAAACGTGTGCTAGCAAGGCGGAGGTCACGCCAGGTATGGGCCAAACGTGTGCTAGCAAGGCGGAGGTCACGCCAGGTATGGGCCAAACGTGTGCTAGCAAGGCGGAGGTCACGCCAGGTATGTGCCAAATCAAGAGGAAGTGGTACATTGTTATTCCGAAAGCCAAACCCATCATAGGTGCGCGTGGCCAAAGAGTTTTCTTTTCATGTCATCTGACCGTAGCACCGCCTGGAGTTTTGCTAAACGGCATTGGCACTTGGATCGGAACCGGTGCTATGGTCAGATTACATGAAAATAGAGGTCTTTGGCCACGCACACCAGCAGGGGTTTGGCCTTCAAAAGAACAAATCATACACAGAAAATACCTCATCCCTACTGTAAAATATGGTGGTGGATCTTTGATGTTATGGGGCTATTTTGCTTCCACTGGTCCTGTGGCCCACACTTGAAGTGATTTGCTTGAGGGATTTCCTTTGCCACAATACTATTGACCATTAAGATGGATGCTACCTATACTCTAGGCTAGACTGCTAGGGGGAATCATTCTTAGGAGCACACAACAAAGGCAAAGAGGACAACACCTCAGTACCCAACACAATAGAAGCTAGATGGAACTAGACAGCCCTGTGTGATCTAATAATGAAATGGAGGTTTTAACTCTGGTGTGATGTGTTGGGTTATGATGGAATGGAACAGTCAAGGAAGAAAATAGGTCAAAAGCTTTTCTTACAATAATTGGATTTAATAATTCAAAATATTAATGAGGCATTAAGCGTCCTTGGAGAATTCTCTCTTTTGTTGTGTTCAGGATTATTCATTCAGCCACCTGACTGGCTGGATTCAGAAACAAATCAGACAGAACATGTCATTTGTCTTGTTTTAATCTGTCACTGCTTGGCCGCGGAAAACATATTCGAAAATGTTCTATTGTTGTAAAAACGTGTGGTTATGTATGTATGTGTCACGTGGTTATTGTCTGGTTGGATATTTAACCCTGCTGTCCTTGACATTGGTTTGTATATTGACTTGGTAGTGTGGAGTTGATCGGTTCAGTTTATCACATTATCTGTTAATCTTATTCTACAGTTTCTTCCGAGTAGCCAGTGAGCATCTCAGGGTGAGCACGTATACAATGACCAAGACTACTGTGCCTTAGCAGGCTCTGCCATTGAATTATAGGCTACAAACCATGGTTTTATTAAGTAGGTTTATAGGCTACACACCGTGGTTTTATTAAGTAGGTTTAGACTCCCCTGTGTTTGTTTCCACCTCCTCTCCTCTCCCCTCCCCTGCATTCCACCTCCTCTCCTCTCCTCTCCCCTGCATTCCACCTCCTCTCCTCTCCCCTCCCCTCCCCTGCATTCCACCTCCTCTCCTCTCCCCTCCCCTGCATTCCACCTCCTCTCCTCTCCCCTCCCCTGCATCCCACCTCCTCTCCCTCCCTGCATTCCACCTCCTCTCCTCTCCCCTCCCCTGCATTCCACCTCCTCTCCTCTCCCCTCCCCTGCATTCCACCTCCTCTCCTCTCCCTCCCCTGCATCCCACCTCCTCTCCCCTCCCCTCCCCTGCATTCCACCTCCTCTCCTCTCCCCTCCCCTGCATTCCACCTCCTCTCCTCTCCCCTCCCCTGCATTCCACCTCCTCTCCCCTCCCCTGCATTCCACCTCCTCTCCTCTCCCCACCCCTGCATTCCACCTCCTCTCCTCTCCCCTCCCCTGCATTCCACCTCCTCTCCTCTCCCCTCCCCTGCATTCCACCTCCTCTCCTCTCCCCTCCCCTGCATTCCACCTCCTCTCGTCTCCCCTCCCCTGCATTCCACCTCCTCTCCTCTCCCCTGCATTCCACCTCCTCTCCTCTCCCCTGCATTCCACCTCCTCTCCTCTCCCCTCCCCTGCATTCCACCTCCTCTCGTCTCCCCTCCCCTGCATTCCACCTCCTCTCCTCTCCCCTGCATTCCACCTCCTCTCCTCTCCCCTGCATTCCACCTCCTCTCCTCTCCCCTCCCCTGCATTCCACCTCCTCTCTCCTCCCCTGCATTCCACCTCCTCTCCCCTCCCCTGCATTCTACCTCCTCTCCCCTCCCCTCTCCTACCTTCCACATCATCTTCTCTCTCTCTCCTCTCCTCTCTACCTAGCATGACCCATGAGGATTAGTCCGGGCCACAGCTTCTCTTTCAGGTAGCAGATTTATGCCGTCCGCCTCAGAAACAAAGGCTCTGGTGTGTTTGAAATGTGGAGGCCAAGGGAAGACCCATATACCTAGAGACTAGGTCTGTGTCCCAAATGGCATCCTATTCCCTATAGGGCTCTGGTCAAAAGTAGTGCACTACGTAGGGAATAAGGTGTAGTTTGGGACGGAGCATTATAGCGACTCAGAGTGGCAGAGACAAGGAGACAGGCCCTTTGAAAAGCCCTTCCCCGCTGGGACTGGGATCTGCTGCAGCGACATGGCTCACAGGGCAGCTCTCACCTGGCAGGGTTAGCTCTTAGATCTATGAAGTAATCGTTCACCTGGATGCCTGACTACCTGCCTGCTTGACTGACTACCTGCCTGACTGACTACCTGCCTGCCTGCCTGCCTGACTGCCTGCCTGACTGACTACCTGCCTGCCTGACTACCTGACTACATGCCTGCCTGACTACATGCCTGCCTGACTGCTAGCTTGCTTTTATAGTCTCCACAAACTGACTGAGAACACAGACTATTATGGTACACAGAACTGGAATATTCAATCTACACATAAACACATTTTGGAGTAACTGGATCATCAAATGAATAAATAATAAATAAACTATAACGGATCTAAACATACGTTCCAATATCTATACTGGCACACAGTACCACGTACAGTAGGTCCAATACATAGCTTCACTCTTAGTGATACAGTATGTCCAATACATAGCTTCACTCTTAGTGATACAGCATGTCCCAATACATAGCTTCACTCTTAGTGATACAGTATGTCCAATACATAGCTTCACTCTTAGTGATACAGTATGTCCAATACATAGCTTCACTCTTAGTGATACAGTATGTCCAATACATAGCTTCACTCTTAGTGATACAGTATGTCCCAATATCATAGCTTCACTCTTAGTAGATACAGCATGTCCCAATACATAGCTTCACTCTTAGTGATACAGTATGTCCAATACATAGCTTCACTCTTAGTGATACAGTATGTCCAATACATAGCTTCACTCTTAGTGATACAGCATGTCCCAATACATAGCTTCACTCTTAGTGATACAGCATGTCCCAATACATAGCTTCACTCTTAGTGATACAGTATGTCCAATACATAGCTTCACTCTTAGTGATACAGTATGTCCCAATACATAGCTTCACTCTTAGTGATACAGTATGTCCCAATACATAGCTTCACTCTTAGTGATACAGCATGTCCCAATACATAGCTTCACTCTTAGTGATACAGTATGTCCAATACATAGCTTCACTCTTAGTGATACAGCATGTCCAATACATAGCTTCACTCTTAGTGATACAGTATGCTAGGGTGATTATTGGCGCATAGCCATACATCTTCTGAAATACCAAGAAGAAAATATGAATCATGCTTCGTGAATCCCTTTTCCCTGGGTATAAGAGGGTTCGCTCTAACCTTTCCTTTATTGTCTTCCTCTGTTCCTAATTAGCTTTAGTGATTTCCTAATAACGTCAACATTCAACCTTGAATTAGTCCCTCATAACAACAAGCATTTGTTTCAGATCTTAAAACCAACAAAGCATGATAATGTTCTTGTTTATTTCCATGATCAAACATAAACGCTTTCGTCCCTCTCTGGAGAGCAGATCTCATTGGGCTAATTCCTGGCATTGTAACTTCTACGTTTGACAAATTGGGCTCGGAGAAGAAACTCAGAGAGGGAGAGAGAGAGAGAGAGAGAGAGAGAGAGAGAGAGAGAGAGAGAGAGATCGAGAGAGACACAGAGAGAGAGAGATCGAGAGAGACACAGAGAAAGAGAAAGAGAGAGAGAGAGAGAGAGAGAGAGAGACAGACAGACAGACAGACAGACAGACAGACAGACAGACAGACAGACAGACAGACAGACAGACAGACAGACAGACAGACAGACAGACAGACAGACAGACAGACAGACAGACAGACAGACAGACAGACAGACAGACAGACAGACAGACAGACAGACAGACAGACAGACAGACAGACAGACAGATAGATAGATAGATAGATAGATAGATAGATAGATAGATAGATAGATAGATAGATAGATAGATAGATAGATAGATAGAGAGACACAGAGAGAGACACAGAGAGAGAAAGAGAAGGAATCTCCACTACTGGCATTAGTATTCTCCCACCAAAAAACAAAAACAAAAAACTGCTAAAAGGTACCGCTAGCGCGAGCTACAGGAAGGACGAGAGGAATCATGACAACCTATTGTTGGAGAGGTGTGTTTCCGTGTGTGCTGACATGCAAATGACAGTCAAGGAGGCTCGCTGGCTGTGTGTTGTGTGACGTGTTGTAAATCATCAAGGGCCCGGCTGCAGAGCAACTCCTCTGTCCCCAGAACTGGATAATTATTCAATGGTTCACATTTATGCATAATCTTCCTCTCTTATTAGGCCTAGGCTTCTATACGTTGTAGGTAGGTTCTATACATTGCTAATAATAGGCTATGGAAATAGGCCTACTCTACACATCGTTTCTTTCATAACTTTTGCTCAGCTGTTTGTTTTGTCATTCAAAGCTGTGATAGAGAAAGGTAGCAGAGTTCCCAAATAGGGGGCCAGCCCAGCGGGCCCCAAGTTTTCTGAGCCAAAATAAATACATATATACAGTGGGGAAAAAAAGTATTTAGTCAGCCACCAATTGTGCAAGTTCTCCCACTTAAAAAGATGAGAGAGGCCTTTAATTTTCATCATAGGTACACGTCAACTATGACAGACAAAATAAGAAAAAAAAATCCAGAAAATCACATTGTAGGATTTTTTATGAATTTATTTGCAAATTATGGTGGAAAATAAGTATTTGGTCAATAACAAAAGTTTCTCAATACTTTGTTATATACCCTTTGTTGGCAATGACACAGGTCAAACGTTTTCTGTAAGTCTTCACAAGGTTTTCACACACTATTTTGGGCCATTCCTCCATGCAGATCTCCTCTAGAGCAGTGATGTTTTGGGGCTGTCGCTGGGCAACACGGACTTTCAACTCCCTCAAAGATTTTCTATGGGGTTGAGATCTGGAGACTGGCTAGGCCACTCCAGGACCTTGAAATGCTTCTTACGAAGCCACTCCTTCGTTGCCCGGGCAGTGTGTTTGGGATCATTGTCATGCTGAAAGACCCAGCCACGTTTCATCTTCAATGCCCTTGCTGATGGAAGGAGGTTTTCACTCAAAATCTCACGATACATGGCCCCATTCATTCTTTCCTTTACACGGATCAGTCGTCCTGGTCCCTTTGCAGAAAAACAGCCCCAAAGCATGATGTTTACACCCCCATGCTTCACAGTACGTATGGTGTTCTTTGGATGCAACTCAGCATTCTTTGTCCTCCAAACACGACGAGTTGAGTTTTTACCAAAAAGTTCTATTTTGGTTTCATCTGACCATATGACATTCTCCCAATCCTCTTCTGGATCATCCAAATGCACTCTAGCAAACTTCAGACGGGCCTGCACATGTACTGGCTTAAGAAGGGGGACACGTCTGGAACTGCAGGATTTGAGTCCCTGGCGGCGTAGTGTGTTACTGATGGTAGGCTTTGTTACTTTGGTCCCAGCTCTCTGCAGGTCATTCACTAGGTCCCCCTGTGTGGTTCTGGGATTTTTGCTCACCGTTCTTGTGATAATTTTGACCCCACGGGGTGAGATCTTGCGTGGAGCCCCAGATCGAGGGAGATTATCAGTGGTCTTGTATGTCTTCCATTTCCTAATAATTGCTCCCACAGTTGATTTCTTCAAACCAAGCTGCTCACCTATTGCAGATTCAGTCTTCCCAGCCTGGTGCAGGTCTACAATTTTGTTTCTGGTGTCCTTTGACAGCTCTTTGGTCTTGGCCATAGTGGAGTTTGGAGTGTGACTGTTTGAGGTTGTGGACAGGTGTCTTTTATACTGATAACAAGTTCAAACAGGTGCTATTAATACAGGTAATGAGTGGAGGACAGAGGAGCCTCTTAAAGAAGAAGTTAAAGGTCTGTGAGAGCCAGAAATCTTGCTTGTTTGTAGGTGACCAAATACTTATTTTCCACCATAATTTGCAAATAAATTCATTAAAAATCCTACAGTGTGAATTTCTGGATTTTTTTTTCTTAATTTGTCTGTCATAGTTGACGTGTACCTATGATGAAAATTACAGGCCTCTCTCATCTTTTTAAGTGGGAGAACTTGCACAATTGGTGGCTGACTAAATACTTTTTTTCCCCACTGTATATATATATATATACAGTATATATGCAGTGCCTTCAGAAAGTATTCATACCCTTGACTCATTCCACATTTTGTTGTGTTAATGCCTAAATTAAACATTTATACATTATTGTTTTTTTTTTCTCACCCATCAACACACAATACCCCATAATGACAAAGTGAAAACATGTTTTTGCAAAAATGTTCACATTGAAATTGAAAATGAAACATATAAATATCTAATTTACATACACTACCATTCAAAAGTTTGGGGTCACATAGAAATGTCCTTGTTTTCGAAAGAAAATCAATTTTTTTGTACATTAAAATAACATCAAATTGATCAGAAATACAGTGTAGACATTGTTAATGTTGTAAATGAGTATTGTTGCTGGAAACAGCTGATTTTTTTATGGAATATCTACAGAGGCCCATTATCAGCAACCATCAGTCCTGTGTTCCAATGGCACGTTGTGTTTGCTAATTCAAGTTTATCATTTTAAAAGGCTAATTGATCATTAGAAAACCCTTTTGCAATTATGTTCGCACAGCTGAAAACAGTTGTGCTGATTAAAGAAGCAATAAAATTGGCCTTCTTGAGACTAGTTCAGTATCTGGAGCATCAGCAATTGTGGGTTTGATTACAGGCTCAAAATGGCCAGAAACAAATAATTTTCTTCTGAAACTCGTCAGTCTATTCTTGTTCTGAGATATGAAGGCTATTTCATGCGAGAAATTGCCAAGAAACTGAAGATCTCGTACAACGCTGTGTACTACTCCCTTCACAGAACAGCGCAAACAGTTTTATTCTAAAAAGCTCAGTCCGGCGGAGCGGAATTATGACGTAGGAGACAGGGAGCTGTTAGCCGTGGTACAGGCCCTAAAGGTGTGGCGGCATTGGCTCGAGGGGGCTCAACACCCTTTCCTCATTCTAACTGACCATCGTAACCTGGAATACATCCAGGCAGCTAGGAGACTGAATCCTCGCCAGGCCCGCTGGACTATGTTTCTAGCCCGGTTTGTGTTTAAAATCACTTACATCCCTGGGTCACAGAACGGGAAGGCAGATGCTCTGTCTCGGCGGTATGACGCGGAGGAGAGGTCCGTTGAGCCCACGCCCATACTACCAGAGTCTTGTCTGGTTGCACCGGTGGTGTGGGAGGTTGATGCCGAGATCGAGCGGGCGTTACGCACCGACCCAAATCCTCCACAGTGTCCAGTGGGTCGGACGTACGTTCCGCTCGAGGTACGCGATCGCCTCATTTGTTGGGCTCATACATCCCCCTCCTCTGGCCATCCGGGTATCGGCCGGACAGTGCACTGCCTTAGCACGAAGTACTGGTGGCCAACGTTAGCTAGGGATGTGAGGATTTATGTCTCCTCCTGTTCGGTGTGTGCCCAGTGTAAGGCGCCCAGACATTTGCCCAGGGGTAAGCTACAACCCCTGCCTATTCCACAACGACCCTGGTCCCACCTCTCGGTGGATTTTGTTACCGACCTTCCCCCTCACAGGGGAATACTACCATCCTGGTCGTTGTGGATCGGTTCTCGAAGGCCTGTCGTCTCCTTCCCATGCCGGGTCTACCCACTGCCCTACAGACCGCTGAGGCTCTGTTTACCCATGTCTTCCGGCATTACGGGTACCCGAGGATATAGTGTCTGACCGAGGCCCCCAGTTCACCTCCAGAGTGTGGAGAGCGTTTATGGAACGGTTGGGGGTTTCGGGTAAGCCTTACCTCGGGTTACCACCCGGAGAGTAATGGGCAGGTTGAACGTGTTAACCAGGAGGTGGGTAGGTTTCTGAGGTCTTATTGCCAGGGCCGGCCGGAGGAGTGGGCGAGATACGTTCCGTGGGCCGAAATGGCACAGAACTCTCTCCGCCACTCCTCCACCCAACTAACCCCTTTCCAGTGTGTGTTAGGTACCAGCCGGTTCTGGCACCTTGGCACGAGAGCCAGATCGAGGCCCCTGCGGTGGATGAATGGGTACGGCGGCTCGGAGGAAACATGGAACGCTGCCCACGTACATCTGCAGCGGGCCATCCGTCGGCAGAAAACGAGCGCCGATCTCCACCGCAGTGAGGGGCCTGTGTACGCACCTGGAGATCGAGTCTGGCTCTCGACCAGAAACCTGCCCCTCCGCCTGCCCTGCCGGAAGCTGGGTTGGCGGTTTGTGGGGCCATTCAAAGTCC
Organism: Coregonus clupeaformis; assembly: GCF_020615455.1. Taxonomy (NCBI): domain Eukaryota; kingdom Metazoa; phylum Chordata; class Actinopteri; order Salmoniformes; family Salmonidae; genus Coregonus; species Coregonus clupeaformis. Next base: position 44,437,908 of record NC_059212.1, on the reverse strand, counting down.
TGAGGAGGTTGAACGAGGTGTGTTACAGGTTAGAACTGCCTATTGACTATAGGAATATTAACCCCTCGTTCCATGTGTCTCTCCTCAGGCCGGTGGTAGCTGGTCCACTCCAGGAGTATGAGATAGAGGAGACTCCTCCGCCCCCATTGGACATCGAGGGGGCTCCGGCGTATACTGTGAGGTCCATCCTTGATTCGAGACGCCGGATGGGGGGTCTTCAATATCTCGTGGAGTGGGAGGGGTACGGCCCGGAGGAGCGGTGCTGGGTGCCAAGGAGGGACATATTGGACCAGTCCCTGCTGACCGAGTTCCATCGGGGTCATCCTGCGCGCCCTGCTCCGCGTCGTCCGGGTCATCCCCGAGCCCCGGGTCGGCGCACGGCTGGAGCCGCGCGTCAAGGGGGGGGGTACTGTCACGGTTTCGGCCGAGGCTGCTCCTCCTCCTTGTTCGGGCAGGCTTCGGCGGTCGTCGTCTCCGGAGTACTAGCTGCCACCGTTCTATGTTTCATGTTCGTTTGGTTTTGTCTCTTTGTAACACCTGTCCCTTGTTTGTGTTTGATTGTGTTCCCTATTTAGTTTCGTTTGTTTGGGTCAGGTGTTATGTGTGATTGTTATTGTCAGCTTGCCTCCGAGGAGTTTGTCTCTCTCGTTGTTGTATTTTCGAGAGTTCGACTGCGTGCGCTTTTTCTTGTTTTCCGCACTGTGTGTTGTGCGTAATTGTTCGCGCCGCCCGGTTGGGTTGGCGACTCATTCCTGTGTTGGATATTACTAAAGTCTGTTGAAGTCATCCTTGTTCCTGTGCTTGATTCCCTTCACTCATCCACACACAGCACTCTGACAGTAGTGTATACAGTGGGGGAAAAAAGTATTTAGTCAGCCACCAATTGTGCAAGTTCTCCCACTTAAAAAGATGAGAGAGGCCTGTAATTTTCATCATAGGTACACGTCAACTATGACAGACAAAATAAGATTTTTTTTCTCCAGAAAATCACATTGTATGATTTTTAATGAATTTATTTGCAAATTATGGTGGAAAACAAGTATTTGGTCACCTACAAACAAGCAAGGTTTCTGGCTCTCACAGACCTGTAACTTCTTCTTTAAGAGGCTCCTCTGTCCTCCACTCGTTACCTGTATTAATGGCACCTGTTTGAACTTGTTATCAGTATAAAAGACACCTGTCCACAACCTCAAACAGTCACACTCCAAACTCCACTATGGCCAAGACCAAAGAGCTGTCAAAGGACACCAGAAACAAAATTGTAGACCTGCACCAGGCTGGGAAGACTGAATCTGCAATAGGTAAGCAGCTTGGTTTGAAGAAATCAACTGTGGGAGCAATTATTAGGAAATGGAAGACATACAAGACCACTGATAATCTCCCTCGATCTGTGGCTCCACGCAAGATCTCACCCCGTGGGGTCAAAATGATCACAAGAACGGTGAGCAAAAATCCCACAACCACACGGGGGGACCTAGTGAATGACCTGCAGAGAGCTGGGACCAAAGTAACAAAGCCTACCATCAGTAACACACTACGCCGCCAGGGACTCAAATCCTGCAGTGCCAGATGTGTCCCCCTGCTTAAGCCAGTACATGTCCAGGCCCGTCTGAAGTTTGCTAGAGTGCATTTGGATGATCCAGAAGAGGATTGGGAGAATGTCATATGGTCAGATGACACCAAAATAGAACTTTTTCGTAAAAACTCAACTTGTCGTGTTTGGAGGACAAAGAATGCTGAGTTGCATCCAAAGAACACCATACCTACTGTGAAGCATGGGGGTGGAAACATCATGCTTTGGGGCTGTTTTTCTGCAAAGGGACCAGGACGACTGATCCGTGTAAAGGAAAGAATGAATGGGGCTATGTATCGTGAGATTTTGAGTGAAAACCTCGGTTAATCAGCAAGGGCATTGAAGATGAAACGTGGCTGGGTCTTTCAGCATGACAATGATCCCAAACACACCGCCCGGGCAACGAAGGAGTGGCTTTGTAAGAAGCATTTAAAGGTCCTGGAGTGGCCTAGCCAGTCTCCAGATCTCAACCCCATAGAAAATCTTTGGAGGGAGTTGAAAGTCCGTGTTGCCCAGCGACAGCCCCAAAACATCACTGCTCTAGAGGAGATCTGCATGGAGGAATGGGCCAAAATACCAGCAACAGTGTGTGAAAACCTTGTGAAGACTTACAGAAAACGTTTGACCTGTGTCATTGCCAACAAAGGGTATATAACAAAGTATTGATTCCGTGTGTAACTCCCTCTCCTCCCGCTCCGGCGCTCGACGTCACCGGTCTACTAACCACTGGTCCTGGCAACCCATCTTTACGCACACCTGGCAACCATCATTACGCACACCTGGCAACCCATCTTTACGCACACCTGGCAACCCATCTTTACGCACACCTGGCAACCCATCATTACGCACACCTGGCAACCCATCTTTACGCACACCTGGCAACCCATCTTTACGCACACCTGGCAACCATCATTACGCACACCTGACAACCATCATTACGCACACCTGACAACCCATCTTTACGCACACCTGGCAACCATAATAATAATAATAATAATAATAATAATACTGACAACCCATCATTACGCACACCTGCGCCCTATCATCAGTCACACATGGACTTCATTACTACTTTCATTACATACCATTTATCTAGCACTCTGTTTTGTCAATCATCAGGTAATATTGTTTGTGTTTTTCCATGTCAGACACTTCTCTTGTTTAGCAGCCCCAAGCATCACGCAACCACAACATGTCGGAAAAAGCTATTTCACAAATGCGGCTGTTTTTAATCTTTGCTTTACACTTTTTTTTTCTCGTTAGAACAGACTCTATATCCAACTGATCAGGAAAATTATAATATTGAAATCTAACAGCACCTGTTTGTCACACATACTGTATACCCTCCTTTTTCTTCTTCTTCTTCTTCTTCTTCTTCTTCTTCTTCTTCTTCTTCTTCTTCTTCTTCTTCTTCTTCTTCTTCTTATTATTATTATTATTATTATTATTATTATTATTATTATTATTATTATTATTATTATTATTATTATCATTATAATAATAAGTCATGTCATTATCATTAGTAGTCTTAGTATAGCAGCCTTGTATAACCACCATGGAGCTGTAGGCCTAAGAGCGCGTCCTGTTTAGCTGTCTTAACACTAGGCTACTTTACCTATCAATGATTCATTCGTTCATGTCGTCACACAGCTTACGAGTCATTCGTGATTTGAAAAGCAATCAAGCATTTTAGTTATAAAATGAAATAATTAGCCTAAACAGTAAATAAACCGTTCCATGTCGGCAATTGCATTCACGAACGCATGCGACTGTTTTTTAGTCTTTGCTGAAATAAAGGCTTTACAAAAAAAGGTACACTGATAATTTATTTAGTGTTGTTTACACTGTTCCAAATGGTCTGAAAAAAATTATATTGTATTCTAACAGCACCTGTTTGACACACATAATATGGCAGCTCCTTACCTTCCATCCTTTCCTTGATCTCCAGTAGTTTCCACAACTCAGTCAAATTTCTTCCACACATCTGACTTCCCCTTTCCCTCCTGAGCAACCAGTAAACATTCCCCCCATTTCCAGTTTCTTTTTCACGTCCTACCCGTCCGTTTTTGCTGTCACATTTGTTACGGTGTTTGAACTTTGTTATAACCTATTTATTGATGCGGATTATTACATTCTATATGTCAGGCCCTATTGGTCACGTGCGACGCATAGACGTGTCTTGTGAAGACAGAAAGGGTTGAGGGAATAGGGAATGTTTTTCCCAAACAAATGAAGGATTTCGGTAACAGAACTTCTCAGTCAGAAATGGCTGTGATTATGTTTCAGCTTCAGCAACACGGGTAAACACTGTTGATGTTCTGTGGTGGTGTTCTGTGGTGGTGTTTTGTGGTGGTGTTCTGTGGTGGTGTTCTGTGGTGGTGTTCTGTGGTGGTGTTCTGTGGTGGTGTTTTGTGGTGGTGTTCTGTGGTGGTGTTCTGTGGTGGTGTTCTGTGGTGGTGTTCTGTGGTGGTGTTCTGTGGTGGTGTTCTGTGGTGGTGTTTTGTGGTGGTGTTCTGTGGTGGTGTTCTGTGGTGGTGTTCTGTGGTGTTCTGTGGTGGTGTTCTGTGGTGGTGTTCTGTGGTGGTGTTCTGTGGTGGTGTTCTGTGGTGGTGTTCTGTGGTGGTGTTCTGTGGTGGTCGTTGCAGCAGGGAAAAGAGTCACACAGGCATTCGTTGTCTTTTTCTTTTCTTTTTTTAACACAGCAAGTCTGAACCCGGCCCGGCCCGACACTATCAAATCAATTTCAGTCGGACTGACTCTAGAATCATTTGTGTGTGCCTTAATTATTTCATCAAAACAGTGCGCTTGAAGCATCAGACAAAGCTCAGTGCATATAGTTGATTTTATCAAAACACATATATACATGGAAAAATACACATTTAAAAATGTCAACCAATCGATTGGTCGAAAGAAAAAAAATGTATATTTTTTTTAATCGGAGACAGCCCTAACACACACACACTCACACACACACACACACACACACACACACACACACACACACACACACACACACACACACACACACACACACACACACACACCAGCCGGCTACACACACACACACACTAGCTGGCTACACACACACACACACACACACACACACACACACACACACACACACACACACACACACACACACACACACACACACACACACACTTACACCAGTTTTACTTTCAGTGAAGATACCTTCCCACCTGTGCTTTTCTGACCCCAAAAAGGTGATACTACCCTCAAGAGCCATATGTGCACTTACAGTATCGTAATTACAAAAAATAGATATCCAAAATGCAAAACAAATCTTTTAAACAGCAAAGCTCAAACATACACAAAATAAAAAAACGCTAAAACCTGTTTCGCTAAAATCTGCCCGCATACAAACGACATACAATTCAAAGTCAAACAGAATGGAAGTTTAACAGCTGAGGAGTTCCTAAAAGACACATCTGGGATATCATGATCGTAGAATTATACACTTCTATAAAAACAAAAATACGAGCGGTTTTGTGTTTAATTTAGACTGAGTGTTTATAGAGGATACTGACAGGTATCATGCGACTCATACAAAACATAACTAATCTACCAGGCTCCATATTTGACCGGGCAGTCGTATCTTTTATGGATAAGTTAAGACACTTGCAAAGCGAGCATGATAATACAAATATGGTCGCAGATCACTTTTTTGTGACTCTCGCCTCCGGCTACAGACCCTAATGAATTCTACATAGGTAGAGACATTGTTTATACAGCCATCTGCCATTTGCAGGACATATACAAACACACACAAGCTCCCCAACACAAACACACACTAACACACACACACACACACACACACACACACGTGTGCGCACATACACACACATTTCATTAAACGTGTGGTTCATTCGTAACAGCTGTGTGCAGAAACCCTCAGATATAATTGCATTATTTAGACTCCCAGCTAACGCTAATGAAGACAAAACACCAAACAAACACTCTAGCTGCTAACGAAGACAGTGGCTAATGAATGATAGTGTCATGTTGCAGAAGACACTCGGAGCACTGCTGAGATGACACCTGACTGGTGTGTTGTCCTCCAGGAGAGAAGAGACACAGAGATGGGGGAAGGAGAGAGGGAGAGAGGGAAGTGGGGATAGAGAGAGAGAGAGAGAGAGAGAGGGACATCAATACGCCCCCCCCTAAAGGTTGGGACATGGGATGTCTATCTGATTCCAGGAGTGTTACTATGGAGGCGTCAGGGAACATTAACACGTGTCCAATCACACACACACAAACACACACACACACACAGAATCAACCCTCCACTCACTCTGACAAGGGGTTAGGTTGTGAACGACGCAAGGACAACGTGCCAACATGTCATGCAGCTCATTCCAAATAAGACTCCTAGAGTGTTTCAGTACAAGACCTTTAAAAATGAGGAGAGGAGGGAGAGAGAGAGGGAGGAGAGGTGAGAGAGGGGGACGGAGGAGAGGTGAGAGAGAGGGAGGAGAGGTGAGAGAGAGGGAGGAGCGGAGAGAGAGAGGGAGGAGCGGAGAGAGAAAGAGCTAGGAGAGGAAAGAGAGAGGGAGGAGAGGAGAGAGAGAGAGAGGGAGGAGAGGTGAGAGAGAGAGAGGGAGGTGAGGAGAGAAAGAGGGAGGAGAGAGAAAGAGCTAGGAGAGGAAAGAGAGAGAGGGAGGAGAGGAGAGAGAAAGAGCTAGGAGAGGAGAGAGAGAGAGAGAGAGAGAGGAGAGGAGGGAGAGAGGGAGGAGAGAGAGAGAGAGGAGAGGAGGGAGAGAGGGAGGAGAGAGAGAGGGAGGAGAGGAGAGAGAAAGAGCTAGGAGAGGAGAGAGAGAGGGAGGAGAGGAGAGAGAAAGAGCTAGGAGAGGAGAGAGAGAGAGAGAGGAGAGGAGGGAGAGAGGGAGGAGAGGAGAGGAGAGAGAGAGGGAGGAGAGGAGAGACAGAGGGGGAGGAGAGGAGGGAGAGAGACAGGGAGGAGCGAGAAAGAGCTAGGAGAGGAGAGAGAGAGGGAGGAGAGGAGGGAGAGAGGGAGGAGAGAGAAAGATGAGGTGAATGAAGAAGGGTGGGGGGGGTCCAACAGTTCCTCTTCTTCTTTCTCTGAGGCGAGAAAGCAAGAGCCAAGAACAAGAACATTTCATTTGGATGTTTCAAATGTTCCATCATTTATGTATCTATTTGGACACATTTGTAATGCTGTAGGCTTGTTCCTGTCTTGAAATAATACCAAGATGCTTCTGCAGAATATACTTTGAGGACAAGCCAAGACTGTAAATCTGTAATGATGCATTAACAAGTGTAATAATTAGTTAGTCATGATGCATATCCATGTTGTAAACACTCCTTTTTATATTCACTGCTTTCTCAATTAACTCAGTTGTCAACATTTAAAAAATCTGATACTGTAACTGAAAGCTACACCATATCAGGTCCATATCTCCTAATCACTGGTGGCTACAGGTGCAGAGAGAGAGAGAGAGAGAGAGAAAGAGAGAGAGAGAGAGAGAGAGAGAGAGAGAGAGAGAGAGAGAGAGAGAGAGAGAGAGAGAGAGAGAGAGAGAGAGAGAGAGAGAAGAGAGAGAGAGAGAGAGAGAGAGAGAGAGAGAGAGAGAGAGAGAGAGAGAGAGAGAGAGAGAGAGAGAGAGAAAGAGAGAGAGAGAAAGAGAGAGAGAGAGAGAGAGAGAGAGAGAGAGAGAGAGAGAGAGAGAGAGAGAGAGAGAGAGAGAGAGAGAGAGAGAGAGAGAGAGAGAGAGAGAGAGAGAGAGAGAGAGAGAGAGAGAGAGAGAGAGAGAGAGAGAGAGAGAGAGAGAGAGAGAGAGAGAGAGAGAGAGAGAGAGAGAGAGAGAGAGAGAGAGAGAGAGAGAGAGAGAGAGAGAGAGAGAGAGAGAGAGAGAGAGAGAGAGAGAGAGAGATAGTGCACTACTTTTGACCAGAGCCCTATGGAAGAATAGGGTGCCATTTGGGATGGGAGACTAATTCTCTTAGTTCTTGCCGCAACGATTTACTGCCTTTGAGCTAGGATGAATAATGCATTAACACAAACACAAAACACATGAACTGCTTCACGCACACACACACAAACACACACACACACATGCATGAAGAAACACACACACACAGCTTTATGTAGGAACCTATAAAGCGGTGCATTCATTATGCCATCATGCCCCGTTTGCAGGCAGGCACTGGGGGCTGCTATTACAATAATATGCATATTGGGAATATTGGTGGGAGATGGAGAGGGGGAGGTGGGAGATGGAGAGGGGGAGGTGGGAGATGGAGTGAACGTTTAAGAGCAGAGCTGGCAATCTCAATCGCACTCCACACTGCCCTTTCCCACCTGGACAAGAGGAACACCTACGTGAGAATGCTATTCATTGGCTACAGCTCAGCGTTCAACACCATAGTGCCCACAAAGCTCATCACTAAGCTAAGGACCCTGGGACTGAACACCTCCCTCTGCAACTGGATCCTGGACTTCCTGACGGGCATGCCCCCAGGTGGTAAGGGTAGGCAACAACATGTCCGCCACGCAGATTCTCAACACGGGGGCCCCTCAGGGGTGTGTGCTCAATTCCCTCCTGTACTCCCTGTCCACCCACAACTGCATGGCCAGGCACGACTCCAACACCATCATTAAGTTTGCTGACGACACAACAGTGGTAGGCCTGATCATCGACAACGAGACAGCCTATAGGGAGGAGGTCAGAGACCTGGCATTGTGGTGCCAGGACAACAACCTCTCCCTCAACGTGACCAAGACAAAGGAGATGATTGTGGACTACAGGAAAATGTGGGACGAACAGGCCCTCATTCACATCGACGGGCTGTAGTGGAGCGGGTCGAGAGTTTCAAGTTCTTTGGTGTCCACATCACCAACAAACTATCATGGTCCAAACACACCAAGACAGATGTGAAGATGGCACGACAACACCTTTCCCCCTCAGGAGACTGAAAAGATTTGGCATGGGTCCCCAGATCCTCAAGAAGTTATACAGCTGCACCTGGTATGGCAACTGCTCTGCATCCGACCGTTTCATATTAATATCAAGCCTCCAATTCTCTTTTTATTTATATTATTAATTCTCTATTGAGATCCCTTCTCTCAAACAGGGGGACCACATGGATTGGCCTAAGGCAGCTCATCAGCATTACCATACTGCTTCAGGTTTAGCTTATGTTTGACACAAGTGAGACGATCCAACTCAATGGCTGGATGATTTTAAAAGAGGTTATGCTGGTTCTGTGAAGTTTACATGATAAGTAACCTTGCCTGAGAACTGAAGGGTTGGCCTAGGCTTTATCTCAGCAAGATAACACAGTCTTGTGAAAGGGTCCACTGTATGTGTCTCTGTAACTCCACACGGTAAAGAGATGGGGACACAGAAACGGCAGAATGAAACGGAAGGAGGAGGAGAAGGAGGAGGAGAAGGAGAGGAACACGGGAGGAGGGAAGGAGGAGGAGAAGGAGAGGAACACGGGAGGAGGAGGGAAGGAGGAGGAGGAGAAGGAGAGGAACACGGGAGGAGGGATGGAGGAGGAGAAGGAGAGGATCACGGGAGGAGGGAAGGAGGAGGAGAAGGAGAGGAACACGGGAGGAGGAGGGAAGGAGGAGGAGGAGAAGGAGAGGAACACGGGAGGAGGGATGGAGGAGGAGAAGGAGAGGCACATGGGAGGAGGAGGGAAGGAGGAGGATGAGGAAAGGAACACGGGAGGAGGGAAGGAGGAGGAGGTGGAGAGGCACACGGGAGGAGGGAAGAAGGAGGAGGAGAAGGAGAGAAACACGGGAGGAGGAGGAGAAGGAGAGGAACGCAGGAGGAGAGAAGGAGGAGAGGGAGAGAGACGTGGGAGGAGGAGGGGAGGAGAGGGAGAGAGACGTGGGAGGAGGAGGGGAGGAGGAGGAGAAGAGAGTCAGTTAAATGTTAGCGGGCGCCTGAGAGAGGTGTAGGGTCTGAGTCCCAAATGGCACCCTATTCCCTATATAGTGCACTACTTTTGACCAGGGCCCATAAGGGAAAGTGGTGCACTATGTAGGGAATAGGGTGCCATTTGGGACGCCTCCTCTAGCTGCTTGGCCATGTGCTGCCTGTCCCCCTAGATCTGTCACCGGAGATACCTCGCCTCAGAGGACCAGCCAGCCACCACACAGACAGACAGACAGCCAGACAGACGAGACACAGACAGCCAGAACACACAGCAGACAGCGACGCGACGAGACGCCAGACAGCCAGACAGCCAGACAGACAGCCAGACAGACAGACAGACAGCCAGACAGCTAAGTCCTCAGGCTACTGTAGTACCAGCACTACGCGTGACAGTAAGGAAGGGAGGGAGAGGAGGGGGAGAGGAGGGGGTATGGGAGGAGGGAGAGGAGGGGGAGAGGAGGGGGTAAGGGAGGAGGGAGAGGGGAGAGGAAGGAGGGGGAAAGGAGGGGGGAGGGAGGGAGGGAGAGAGGGGGAGGAGGGGAGGAGGGGGGAGGAGGGGGGGAAGGGAGGGAGGGGAGAGAGGAGGAGGGAGGGAGGAGAGGAGGGGGAGAGGAGGGGGGAAGGGAGGGAGGGAGAGGAGGGGGGGGAGGGGGAGAGGAGGGGGGTAAGAAGAGGGAGAGGAGGGGAAGGAAGGAGGAGAGGAGGAGGGAGGAGGAGGGAGGGAGAGGAAGGAGAAGGGAGGGAGAGAGGGAGAGGAGGGGGAGGAGGGGGGTAAGGGAGGGAGGGAGAGGAGGGGGGAGGGAGGGAGGGAGAGGAGGGGGATAAGGGAGGGAGGGAGGGAGGGAGAGGAGGGGGAGAGGGGGGTAAGGGAGGGAGGGAGGAGAGGAGGGGGGGAGGAGGGAGGGGGGAGAGGGGGGGGGGAAGAGGAGGGGGGAGGGAGGGGAGGGGAGAGGTAAGGGAAGGAGAGGAGGGGAGAGAGAGGAGGGGGTAAGGAAAGGGGAGAGGAGGGGGGAAGAGGGAGAAGGAGGGAGAGGGGGAGGGAGGGAGGGAGGGGGGGGGAGGAAAGGGAGGAGGAGGGAGAGGAGGGGGAGAGGGGTAAGGGAGGGAGGGAGAGGAGGGAGGGGGGGAAGGGAGGGAGGGAGAGGAGGGGGAGGAGGGGGAAAGAGAGGAGGGGAGAGGAGGGGGAAGGGAGGGAGGGAGAGGAGGAGAGGAGGGGGGGAGAGGGGGGGAGGGAGAGGAGGGAGAGAGGGGGAGAGAGGAAGGGAGGGAGGGAGAGGAGGGGGAGGGGGGGGTAAGGGAGGGAGGGAGAGGAGGGGAGGAGGGAGAGGAGGGGGGTAAGGAAAGGAGGGGGGAGAGAAGAGGAGGGGGTAAGGGAGGGAGGGGGGGGAGAGGAGGGGGTAGAGGAGGGGAGGAGGGGAGGAGAGAGGAAGGGGAGGAGGGAGGGAGGGGAGGGAGGGAGGGAGAGGAGGGGAGAGAGGGGGGAAGAGGAGGGAGAGGGGGAGAGGAGGGGGGTAAGAGAGGAGGGGGAGAGGAGGGGGTAAGGGAGGGAGGGAGGGAGGAGAGGAGAGGGAGGGGAGGGAGAGGAGAGAGAGGGGGGAAGGAGGGAGGGAGAGGAGGGGGGGAGGAAGGAGGGAGGGAGGGAGGGGAGGGAGGGGGGAGGAGGGAGGGGGGAGGGAGGGAGGAGGGAGGGGGGTAAGGGAGGGAGGGAGAGGAGATAAGGGAGGGAGGGAGGGAGGGAGGGAGGGAGGGAGGGAGGGAGGGAGAGGAGGGGGTAAGGGAGGGAGGGAGAGGAGGGCGCAAGGCGGAGTTGTGTCAGTTCCAGGACTCCACCCCCACTGAGCCTGAATGCCACCGTCGCCTTGTGTGTTAACTGCCATCAGACGTAGGAGTGTGTATCTCTGTATGAATCTGCTCACAACAGCCAACGGTATATAGGAGAGGAAAGTATTTACTGTGTCCCAAATGGCACCTATTCCCTATGTAGCGCACTTATTATGCCAGAAGTAGTAGACTTCGTTCGCCATTTCATATCTGCCCTAGGCCTATAGGACTGGAAATGGACATGGATGGGGGTGTTGAATTGTTGACATTTAATTAATCTATTTTGGGTAAGAGGCCGTCATGTCATTTCCGAGGGTCTTTCTGGTCGCGACCTCTTGTGCATTATTTTGTATTCACCCTCCGTCCGCTTTGATTGGTCGACACCAATCACTCTCCACTCTCCAGGCGTAAAGCTCAGGCCCATTTTCACACGGAGATAAAACGTTATCGGGCCAATTTCCTGAGACGGCAAGGCAGAGCGTGAGAGACGAGGGTGTTTCAAGTGTTTGTCTCATTATTGTGAGTGTGTGAATGTCGGGCGGACGGGCGGACTGGGAGCTGCCAAACATTACGGGACATTAACATCAAGCTGGGCTCTGGTGTGGAACAACAACCATCTGATCAGCGAGGACGGCAGTCTCACCAGACAAACTTGTGGAAATGTCAACTGCTGCAATAAATAACTAAATAAGGAAACAACCCTATCGAACACCCCTCAATAATATTATTGGAGGAAAATAAGAATTTTTTTTTTTTTACAAAGAAGCTGCAAGGGTTAGGGTTACGGTTTGTGGTTTGAATAACAGTAGTTGTGAGAAAACACTACTTTCATCCAATCTAGTTTATTTTTTGATTTTTTCCCAAATTTTCGTGCTTACGAGCTTGTCTCATCGCTGCAACTCCCCGAGTCCCCGAGACTGCCTTTCTAGTTTCTAACACTGGGATAAAGTGACAACCATCTCATGTCCTAGCTGAGACTTTCTCTGACTATTATTATTATTATTATTATTATTATAAAGAAACAAAGAACTCAGAAGCAGGTCAGTGGGTCTCTCTCTCTCTCTCTCTCTCTCTCTCTCTCTCTCTCTCTGTGTCTCTCTCTCTCTCTCTCTCTCTCTCTCTCTGTCTCTCTCCCTCCTCTCTTCTCTCTGTCTCTCTCTGTCTCTCTCCTCCCGTCTCTCTGTCTCTCTCTTCTCTCGTCTCCTCCTCTCTCTCTCCTCCCCCTCTCTCTCTCTCTCTCTCTCTCTCTCTCTCTCTCTCTCTCTCTCTCTCTCTCTCTCTCTCTCTCCTCTCTCCCCTCTCTCTCTCTATGACTCACATAATCCTTTACTTTCAGACTTCTTCCATGTCTTGTTAAATGGCCATAGCTGTTTTGAACTAAATCATTTGCTCTACCCACCACTTTACACTGTGATGTCCATGGACAAAGTGTTTTTGTGTGTGTGTCTGTGTGTGTGTGTGTGTGTGTGTGT